>NW_028121987.1:0-45855 GCF_965194805.1 Balaenoptera borealis | reverse complement strand
CTACGCTTTTAATATGTCATTCCAATGCCAGCTGTCCTCTATGGTTTCTGTAGAGAAATGGGCACAAATCTTACTGAGGAATACTTGTAGGTGAGGAGTTGTTTCTATTGCTGTTTTCAAGGTTCACTCTTTGTCTTTGACTTTTGATAATTTGAGCATGGTGTGCCTAGGTGGGGATCTCTGATTTTATCCTGCTTGGAGTTTGTGGAACTTCTTGGGTGTGTAGAGTCATGTCTTTCCTCCGAGTTTGGAGGTTTTCAGGCATCATTTCTTCAATGATTTCCTGCCCCTTTCTCTCTCTCCTCTGCCTCTGCAAGTGTCATTATGTGTACATTGATAAGCTTGCTGATGCACATAAGTCTCATAGGCTTTGCTCATTATTCTTCATTCTTTGCTTTTCTGCTCCTCTTTTCCTTTCCAGAGACTGGATAGTTCAACTAACCTTTTAAAACTCGCTGATTCTTTTTCTCCTGGTCAAATTTGCTGTTGGACATCTTTTATTAATTTTTCATTTCACTTACTGTGCTTTGCAGCCGAAGAACTTTTATTTTGTCCCTATTTATAATATCTGTCTCTTTGTGATACATCTTTCTCATTGTTTCCTAGTTCTTTGATCATTGTTTCCTTTCGCTCATTGAGTTTATTGAAGACAGTTGACTTAAAATGTATTCTTCTAGTAACCCAAATCCTGTGCTTTACCTCTGACAGTTTAGAGTAATTAATTTTTTCCATGTGAACAGGACACACATTCCTCCCATCCCCTCCAACTTTATGGAAGTATAATTTACAAATAAAATTTCTATATTCACGGTGAACAGTGTGATGCTTGATGTATGTATACATTGTTAAATGATTACCACAGTGAAACTGATTAATACATCTATCACCTCACATAGCTAAAGGTTTTTGGGGGGTGGTGTGTGGGATAAAACTAAGATCTACTGTCTCAGCAAGTCTCCAGCATACCACACAACATCTTAAATTATATCAGCATGCTGTACATTAGATCCCTAGAATGTATTTATCTTATAACTGATCATTTGTACCCTTTGATGAACCACCCCCCAAATAACAAACCTAAACCTGGAGGCATCATGCTTCCTGATTTCATTATTTTACAAAGGTATAGTAATCAAAACAGCATGGTACTGGCATAAGAACAGATATAGACATAGACCAATGGAACAAAATATAGAGCCCAGAAATCAACCCACACATATATGCTCAACTATTTGACAAGAACACACAACGAGGACAGGAGAGTCTCTTCAATAAATGGTGCTGGGAAAACTGGATATCCACATGCAAAGATACTATATTGGACCCTTATCTTACACCATACCCCAAAATGAACTCCAAATGGATTAAAGACTTAAACGTAAGGCCTGAATCTGTAAAACTCCTAGAGGAAAACACAGGGGTAAGCTCCTTGACATAGGTTATGGCAATGATTTTTTTTTGAACTGACACCAAAACAAAGGCAACAAAAACAAAATAAACAAGTGGACTACATCAAACTAAAAAGCTTCTGCACAGCAAAGGAAACAATCGACAAAATGAAAAGGCAACTGACCTATGAAGCAGAAGAAAACATTTGCAAATCATGTTATCTGTTGAGGGGATAATATGCAAAATATATAAGGAATTCAATCAACTCAACATCAAAAAAAAAAACAAAAAAACAAACACAAAACCAACAAATAATTAATAAAAGGGTACACAGTCTGAATATACATTTTTCCAAAGAAGACATACAACTGGCCAATAGGTATAGGAAAATGTGTTCAACATCACTAACCCTGAGGGAAATGCAAATCAAACTGTAATTAAGACATCACACCTATTAGGATGGCTATTTTCAAAAGGACAAGAGATAGCAAGTGTTGGCAAGAGTGTGGTAAAAAGGGAACCCTCGTGCCCTGTTGGTGGGAAAGTAAAATGGTGCGGCCACTATGGACAACGGTATGGAGGTTCCTCAAAAGATTGAAAATAGAACTAGCAGATCAGCCAGCAATCCCACTCCTGAAAACAGATCCAAAGGAGGTGATTTCTGCTCTGCTCTCTTATGCTCATTGCAGCATTATTCACAATAGCCAAGGAATGGAGACAACCTAAGTGTTTTGGGCAGATGAAAGGATCAAGAACATATCATATATATATAAAAGACATATAAATGAATTCTTCTTAAGAATTCATCTGAGGGCTTCCCTGATGGCGCAGTGGTTAAGAATCCACCTGCCAACGCAGGGGACACGGGTTCGAGCCCTGGTCTGGGAAGATCCAGAACAACTAAGCCCGTGCGCCACAACTACTGAGCCCGTGCTCTAGAGCCCGTGAGCCACAACAAGTATCATATGATATCACTTACATGTGGAATCTAATACAAAATGATACAAATGAACTTATTGATATTTACAAAACAGAAACAGACTCACAGACATAGAAAACAAACTTATGTTTACCAAAGGGGAAAGGGGGTGGGGAAGGGATAAATTAGGAGTTTGTGATTAGCAGATATAAACTACTATATATAAAATATATAGGGCTTCCCTGGTGGCGCAGTGGTTGAGAATCTGCCTGCCAATGCAGGGGACACGGGTTCAAGCCCTGGTCTGGGAAGATCCCACGTGCCGCGGAGCAAGCCTGTGCGCCACAACTACTGAGCCTGAGTTCTAGAGCCCGCAAACCACAACTACTGAGCCCGTGGGCCACAACTACTGAAGCCCGCGCACCTAGAGCCCATGCCCCACAACAAGAGACGCCACCACGGTGAGAAGCCCGTGTACCTCAACGAAGAGGAGCCCCCATTCGCCGCAACTAGAGAAAGCCCGCGTGCAGCAACGAAGACCCAACACAGCCAAAAGTAAAAAAAAAAAAAAAATGTTATGGACTGAATTCTGTTCCCCCCAAATTGGTATGTTGAAGCCCTAACCCCCAATGTGACTATATTTGGAGATATGGCCTTCAAGGTTAAACGAGGTCATAAGCTTGGAGCTCTAATCCAATAGGGGGGGTATCCTTATAAGAAAAGGAACAGATGCCACAGAGCTCTCTGTCTCCCCACACTGAACAAAGAAAAGGCCATGTGAGGACACAGTGAGAAGACAGATGTCTGCCAAGGACAAAGGTCTTACCAGGTATAAATTCTTTTAGCAAATTCTAGATTTCCAACTGGATTAAATTGTGCACCTTTGTATCGATTTAATTGTTGCCTCCCTCTGTATTGAAGTTTTCTAATTTCATTCTCTCTGATTCTTTTTGCTTGCTCGTTTGTCACTGGATGTACTTTGTGTGTGTGTGTGTGAGGGGGTGTCCTCTCTAATCTGCTCATATTTATAGATTTCTTCCTTCAGACAGCATCAAATCAGTTTCATTAGGGTTAGGGGCCTCCCCTATGGCAATGGTTGCTTAATAAGTTTTAAGGACTCTGGCTTAAGTTGGGTTTAATTTCATCACCGTGTCACAAAAGTGCCATGGTTGCTCTTCCCTATCATTAGGATGATCAGGATTTTCACTGCAACACAGGCATAGGCAACAGAGTGGCACAGCAGAAGATTGCTGGGCCCCCAAGCCAGAGGTGGGTGGACTGAAAACATCTTCTGCTAGGGTGCTGCCACTTGCGCTGCATGGAATTATTATTATTTTGTCTTTTCTCTCTGTACAAATTCCCTCAGAATATTTTAGATTTCTAGCAGTGCAAATTTACAGCTGTGGGTTTTATCTCCATCTAATCATGAGTGGTCCAGACCTTCTGGGTGGTTATGGGGACAGGGTCGGAGGCCCAGTGACCCACCTCTTGGGCAGCCCAGGAGAGGAGGACATCGCAGGCCATGCAGGACACATGGGGGTTGCATTCTGGAACAGCGTGAACCAGAAGGGTCTGGGGGAAGCGGGCTTTGCAGTATCACGAGGGTGAGGTACCCCCTGGTTCCTAAGCAAGGATGTGATTGGCTTGCTTGAATCGTTCTGCTGGCTGACAAGGAAACACTATTCAGGGATAATAAGCAGGAATGCATCTGGTGCATTTAATAAGAAGCGTTGTTGCTAGAGGACCCTATCTGGCGGAGCAGAGTGGGGAGCGGAATCTGGGATTAGGCCGGTCGAGGCCCTCCCAGTTTTACCAGCCGTCAGCTCAGCACAGAATACTGCCTTTAGCCCTCACCGCACCATCACCCCCTCCCCGCGCACTCACACACAGGGGCCAGTATACCTGGCTGAGGAGAACTCAGTCCCTGGAGATGGAGGGGTGGACCCTGGGGCGGTAGTTCCCCGAACCCCGCCACTTCAGCGCTATTAGGCACCACAGCAACAGAGGGGCTGAAGCAAGGGGGCTCCATCGCAGCTGGTCGTCCCCATCCCCACCACCAACTCCTCTAGGGACTGGCCAGCAGGCAGCGCGCGTGGGCAGCGGTTCAAAAGCGCAGGCCCACATCGGCTCCAGCCGTCTCCTTCTAAGAGGTCGCCCACTCACCCACCGCCCTCCCAGCTCATGGCAGCCTGCCGACCCCGCTTACCAATCGAAGAAGTCCAGAACGACGTCAGGAACATCAGACGAGGAGAGGTTAGAAATCAAAGCGGAATTTCCAGCTGGGTTTCGGGTCGTCGCCCTCCAAGGGCCGGGTCCTGATGAGCAGCAGGAGCACAGCGGCCCGCCGCATGTCGGGACGCCAGAGCTCCGACCGTCGGAGAACCCTGGAGACCGCTGCGGACCGGGAGGAAGAGAGACGAGGTGGGGGGGGGGGGGAGCGGGATAACCAAGAGGAGCGGGGCGCGGACCTCGTGCTTCGGCCAAGAGCCACCTGTAAGGTGAGAACATCGAGGCCAAGGGGAGTGGGGAGGGTGGGGGTCGACCAGCGGCCCTGAGCCAGGGAGCGGCAAGAAGAGCAGCAGCCCAGCAGCTTCACTCCACGCAGCAACCGGACCACGCACCCAGCCGCTGCCCAGAGCGCGGGGTCTGAAGCACGTCCGGCTGCCGCTGGGCGGGCCCCAAGCCCGGCGCACAACTGGCTCCGCCCACCCCGACGGCAAGCGAGCTTAGCCAATCCGGCAGGCGCCGGGACCCATTGAACGAGATGCGCGGTCCCGCCTCCTACCGCAGCCTGTGCGCCGCCCAGCCCTCTGCTCCTTCTGGCGTCCGCAGTCATTCCTTGGTCAGCCCCAGCTCCAGCTCCCTGGCAGCTGGAGAGCTGGGCCTGGGGTCGGCGGCGTGGGGCACCCCGCCCTGCGCCTCCCCTCTGCAAAAACGCAAAATGTGCTTTTCACTTGAAACAGCGTATGCCCAAGAGTTTGCTTTTTGTGGTGAAAGGAGTAATTTGACCGCCCGGGCTGAATCTGCAGTTTGAAAGATCTGGACACCTCTGAGGAATCAGGACATAGTTGACTGGTGGTCATTCCCAGACCCTCGGGCCTCCAGTCAACCAGAGCGCCTGTCCTCTGGAAGGGATAGAGGAGGTTCAACCTGTGCATGTCGTGGCCCGGCTCTGGCCCGTCATCAGGACAGAAATTGGGCTCCAGGAGCCCCCCTCCCATAGCTAAGGGATGCACAGTTGAAGTGAGGGTTCTTGGCTGACAGCATTGAAGGGGAAAAGAAGGCAACGGTCAGTGTATCGGATCTTCAAGGCAGTGAGCCCCTGGAGAGCAGGCCACTGTAATGCTCCAGCATTCTGGCCCCAGCATGTGGGGGAAAAAAGCCTTACATTTTTGCTAGAGGCCTTCTCTTCTTTCCGCTACCCTGAACATTGCCACATAGAATAGAAATATCTCAGAGAAAGAGGAAATGCTTCCACTCATTCACTACCCTTCGTCCTTCCCATCTTGGTACCTTGATGAAGCAAGGTCAGAAAGAGGCTTCTTCAGAGCACATAAGCCAGATGGGCAATGAACAGATAAACCTCAGTCATATTCACCAGCGCTGGACCTCGTGAGGCATGCCATTTAAAAGTGTTGAAATCAAAATGGATTTCAGGTTCACTCTTGGTCAACTAGAATATTCAAACAAACATTCTCCCCCTTCCCCTTTCCTTCAGTATTTGGTGAGAAGAGCTGGGACTGCTTGTGCCCAGCATATTGCAAAGCTTTAGTTGCATGGAACTTCCTGGGGTGGCTGAGTGTTTTGTACAGCTAAAAACTGAACTCTTTACCCCACCTCGACCCCTTCTCAAGCACCCCACTTTTTCTTTTCAACCATTTTAGAATCACACGTTTTTTAAATGTTTCTCTTAATTTCCTTCCTTCTCTTCACCAGCAGAGCATCTTCACACCTTCGTTTCCCCTCTCCTTTCCCCCTCTTTTTCCTTCTATTGCAGTAAGTGCTTTCTTCTCACTTACGGGGCGGATCCACATAGAACTAAGCCACATACTTACGTGGGGGATCCCTCTATAACTAACCATCACAACAGCAGTGGGTCAGCTGAGCCCAGCCCTACTGCTCTTAATCCTGCACCCCTTGTCTCTGGTCACTCAGGCATCCTCGTAGAGACAATACTTGCTTGTCAAAAATGAAAAGGTCATTTCCGATCATTTTGTCCAAGCATCTGCAGTGTATATGGGCGGGGAGGGGTGGGGACACACTTTGGTTTATTCTTTACCCTAAACTACTCTACCTCTCACTTCTAAAATGAAAATATCCCAGTCTTGGACCGCAAGCGCCTAGCCATGCTGCTCTCTCATTCTTCTACTCTCTCTACACGTGTTCTTTTATCTCACTGAGCCCTCCTATTCCTTGGCCTCTCTGGTTTTTGCCCATCTGCACTCTCCCTCTTCTATCTCTCCCTCGTGTCACCATTGATTTGGTTTCGGGTTTCTTTTTTTTTTTTTTTCCTGGCCGTGCCGCGCAGCTTGCTGGGATCGTAGTTCCCAGAACAGGGATCGAACCCGGGCCACGGGCCACTGTCGAGTCCTAACCACTGGACCACCAGGGAATTCCCTGGGGTTTCTCCTCTTTTCCTTCTTTTCCTGATCACACTCAGGCATACTAAGTTGTCAATACATCTACCACCGCTTATTCTTCTACGCTTACAACACCTTCCGTATCTCCACATCCAGTTATCACCCATAGCCAATCAACTGTTGCCTTTCAGTTCTACACACTTCTTCATGTGCTTTCAATACCCCTACCTTAGTCTAGAACTTCAGCATCTCTCACATAAATCACTCCTATAATGAGCACTCCATTCTTCCTCCTCGCTGACCTTTCTTCACATTGCTTTCAGAGTGACATTTCTAAAACACAAATTACATCCCAGATTAGACCCCCATGATGGCTTCTTGTAGCCTTAATAATGAAGTCTCCACTCCTGTCTCTGGGGAAACGCAGATGGCCAATGGGCACATGCACACATGTTCAACATCACTAATCGTCGGGGAAATGCAAATCAAAACCACAATGAGACATCACCTCACAAAAGGACACACGTAACAAATTTTGGAGAGGACGTGGAGAAAAGGCAACCATCCTACACTGTTGGTGGGACTGTAAATTGGTGCAGCCACTGTGGAAAACAGTATGGATATTTCTCAGAAAACTAAAAATAGATCTACCATACGACCCAGCAATTCCACTCCTGAGCATATATCTGTAAAAAAGAAAAACACGAATTCAAAAAGATGCATGCACCCCAATGTTCATAGCATGGTCATTTATAATTGCCAGCGTATGGAAGCAATCTGTGTCCGTCAACAGATGAATGGACAAAGAAGATGTGATGTATATATACAAAGGAATACTAATCAGCCATAAAAAAAGAATTTTGCCATCGGCAGCAACATGGATGGACTTGCAGGGTATTATGTTAAGGGAAACAAGTGAGACAGAGAAAGACAAATACTCAGTAAATTTAAAAGATTTAATAACTGGCTGAATTAATGGACCTAGAAATGAATGTAGAACTGACTTAAGAAAGGGTAAGTGTTCAACAACACACATGCTGCAGAGAGCAGAGAAAGGGCACGGCTTATTTGAATACCACCTAATAAGTTGGTATTACTAGGTCTACAGAGCTAGTGGGCCCTTTTGTGTGCGTCTTAAATGCCAAGTTTATTGTGTATGCAGTAGAGTCATCAAAATTTTCTTACAGGAATTTGGCATGGCCAGAGTTGGGTTTTAGGAAGGTTAACTTAGCAAGTATATGAAGCATGTATCTGTGGGGAAAGACATGGAGGTAGGAGAAGGTTAGGAGACTAGGGCAAAGTTCAGGCAAGAAGTAATGAAGGTAATGATACTAAGAGTTGGCAAGAATGTGGAGCCAATAGAAATCTCATCCTCTGCTGTTGGGAGTATGAACTAGTACAACTGTTTTGAAAGATAATTGGTGTTACCAGTAAGGTTGAACTTGGGCAGACCCTACGACCCAGAAATTTCATGCCTAGGCCTATACTCTAGATCAGGGTTACTCAGCTGTTGACATTTTGGAAAGACAATTCTGGGTTGTAGAGGACTGTCCTGTGCATTGTAGGATGTTTAGCAGTATCCTTGGCCTCCACCCACTAGATGCCAGTAGCACACCCTCAGTTATGACAACCAAAATGTTTCCAGACGTTATCAAATGTCACCCTGGTTGGGGCGGAGGGGGCAGTGCGTAAAATTGCCCTCAACTGAGAAACTACAGAAACTCTTGCATGTGGGCATAGGGGGATATGAGTGAGAAAATTCGTCGCAAGATAATTTGCAAAAGCATAAAACTGGAAACAACCCACATGTCCATCAACAGGAAATAGACACCCTGTGGAATTTTCATACGATGGATAACTATACGGCAATGAAAACTGATTACTACAGTTGCACACATCAACATGGATAAATCTCACAAACACAAAATTGGGGGGGGGGGAGAAAGAGTAAGGCAAGTAATACATCTAGTATAATTACATTCACATAAAATCCAAAATGGACAAGAAATAACATTATTTAAAGGAACATTCCTCTGCCGTGAATGTATAAATAAGTGAATTATTAACAAAGTTCAGGATCGTGGTTACCTCAGGGAAGGAATGAGGGGATGACGCAGGAAGGGCACAGGTGGGCTTCCAAGGCATTAGCCGTGTTCTAGTTCTCAAGCTTGGTGGTGGGTACACAGGTTTTTATATTATTATGATATACCTTACATATATGCTGTATTATCTTCTGTATACATGAACCAGTTCATAATTTGTCAGGAAGTGATGCGGTCTAAAATAACGCAGGAAAATGGAGAGAAAGGCAGCAGAGTAAATAACTAATTGGATGAGACAGAGAGACAGAGAGAGAGAGAGAGGGAAGAGCCAACTTTTAGGTGCCTCTTAGAATCGTTTTAAACTCATTTTCTTCATAGATTTGGTGATGATATCAATTCCTTATCTGTAAACACACACAATTCATTGCTCAGACTTCTAAGAAATGTACATTTTATGCCTCAAAACAGATCCTACTATATGATGTGATTCACAGGACTTGATAATACCACATTTCCCAGAACACCATTGTCTGAGAATCCTGCCCTGTTAGACTTGTAAACGTGTACTCATTTGTATTCCTTGGAGTTATGAGCATCTGAAAATAGGTGGTTTAGAGTAAAAGTGATTCTTCATCATTAACTTTAGTGTCATTAGAATATCCCTAACTGGTACAGAAAACTGTTTCCAACTCCGGCACCCACCCTACCCCTCTGTTTTTCTCCCAATGGTCACCTCTCAGGTAGTGGAATAAAAGGAGATTTTTTCGATCAAATCCTTTCAGATGATGGAGCCATAAGCAAGGAAAATATCAGAACATCCTAACCTTTCCTGGACGAGGCAGAGAGGGACAAGACAGGTCTTTTCCTACAAGGAGCACAAAGTTTTCAAGGTTGAGGGACTCACTGAGAACATCTTTTATACGTGTGGACACAGAAAAACCCACAAACACCCAGAGAAACAGGAAATGCAGGATTCGTCCCTGACCTGATTTAAGGACCGTCTCTCAGAGACTCAGAGAAGCCTGATACGTTAGAGCTACAGCAGACCCTCAGAGCAGCAAGCCTGAGCTTCCTCCCTCAACATGAGAGGCTTCAGGTGCATACATGTGGGTAACGTAGCCCACGTGTCCTGTTCCCTGTATACACAGCCAGCACCTCGTAGATACCTCTCAGTCCTGAGAGTATAACACTGACAGTGCCACTCAGCTCTCAGAAGCACAGACTCAGTGAAGAGGAACACACATGCCTCTTGGGGCTTGGGACATGGGGCCACCTGGGGAGTAAATTCAGGGCCCTAGGGAACTGGAGCTCGGTAAGGGGCAGGGACACGGACTCCCAGCATGCACCAAAAAAGGCGTATCTCAAAAAGAGGTGTGCAGGCGTTTGTCGAAAGTGAACCTCCCGGGACTTCCCTGGCGGCCCAGTGCTTAAGACTCTGCGCTCCCAATGCAGGGGGCACGGGTTCGAACCCTGGTCGGGGATCTGATATCCTGCATGCCACACGACGTGGCCAAAAAATAATTATAAATAAATAAATAAATAAATAAATAAATAAATAAATAAAGTGAACCTCCGAAAATTCTTAAGCCCAGGTAAAGGCCTTTAATATTAACTATAGTTAATACATTAACTGTATTAACACAGAAATACACACATACACACCCTGCTGGCATGGCATGAACCATACAGAAGCAAACCAATTTGAGGCCTTTCGAGGGACCCTACATGGATAAATTTCTACTTGGACTGTTCCTTCATTAAACAATGGTGACAAAAGGCCTTGTGCCGCTTTCTGTTGTTGTTCTAGCCATAAGGAATACCCTGTGTTACTACAGGATAATGCATTTTTAAATGTCAACCCCAGTGACAGGGGAAAGGGTTGCGGATACCTTACACTAACTTCACTTTAACAGACCTTTATCAAGCATCTACGAAGAAGGAAACACAGTGCTTTAGGAGAGAGAAATAAATAAAAGCCTTTAAGTTCCAAACAATTCAGAAGCTCACACGTTAGGCAGCTGGGGAGATACACACGTAAATAAATAATGTTAATCTACCCTAGGATACGTGAGGCACTAGCATAGAAAATAGAAGAAGGTATTGATGCTAACTAGCAAGCTCTCAAGCAGCCTTAACTAAAGATAGAAATAAGGCCTTCTACCCTCAGACCCCTGGTTCTCCCCTTCTATGGTCCTCTGCTCTGCTCAAGTACCACTTCACCTTTTTCCCTTAAAGAAGTTCCAGATATTAGGCCCATTTCCTCCTTTAATTTTCTTTAAATTAGGACATATTTCAGACCTCGACAAAGGTACAGAGAATGCTACACCCATGCAACCATCAGCCGTCTTAAGAAACGTAAGCTTACAAATGAAATTGAAACCCAGTGTACCTCTCCCCAATTGAATTCTCCCTCTCTTTCCATACATTTAACCACCGTCTTAAATAAGTTTATTGTTCTCATACACACCTTTCTGCATACTACATATGTATGCATTACTCCTATGTATGCCTTTTACTACAAATACATGTATCTATAATCAATCTAATAACTTTTGCATGTCTTTAAACTTCATACGTGCATGGTATCATAATGCTTTTATCCTTTTGGAACTAGGTTTCTCCTTCATCTTTTTCTCCCTTCCACTACTGAATCCTTGCCCCTTGTTATAAGCTGAACTGTGTCCCCGCAAAAGATATGTTGAAGTCTTGACCCGCGGAACCTGTAAATGTGACCTTATTTGGAAATCGGGTATTTGCAGGTGTAATAAAGATCAGATGAGGTCACACTGGATTAGGGCGGGCCCTTAATCCAGTATGACTGGCGTCCTCATAAGAAGAGAAAGAACACAGAAACAGAGACACAGGGGAAAACACTATGTAAAGATGAAGAAAGAAATTGGAATCATGCGTTTACAAGCCGAGTGATGCCAAGGATTGACAGCAGCCACCAGAAGCTAGGAGAGAGGCATGGAACAGATTCTCCCTCCGAGCCTCCAGAAGGAACCAACCCTGCCGACACTTTGACCTCAGACTTCTGGCCTCCAGAACTGTCAGAGAATAAGTTTCGGTTGTTTTAAGCCACCTGCTTTGTGGTAATTTGTTACGGTAACCCTAGGAAAGTAACACATCCCTCCGGGAGCTCTCTGTGTCTCAGGCCCCTGAGAATTCTAGTGTCTTCCTCAGTCCAGATCTTACCATCCTGTTCAGTTTACCTGCAACAGTACCAAGTCAGTGAATTAAGGCTGGTCCTACCGTAGGTGTACTTAAACGTTTCCCCCATTGCTCTAAAGCAGTGGTTCTCAAACTTTAGTGTGCTTCAGTAGCACTTGGAGGACTTGTAAAACCCGATGGCTAGCAGCCTACCTTCAGAATATCCAATTCAGTAGGTCTGGAGCAGGGTCTGAGAATTTGCATTTCAAACAAGTTCCCAGCTGCTGCTGCTGCTGCTCCATGGCAGGCCAATAGCGCCATCTGGTCTCCAGGCAAGCTAGGTCGTCCGTCAGGTCCTTTCAATAACACGTACTAGAGGCTGGGCCACCATCTCTCTCGTCACACAACTTGTTTATAATCTAATATTTTAATTTATTTGAGGCTGCAATAAAAGGATTTGAAACAGGCTTACCAAATAGTTGAAAGAAATCCCTTTCAATGACAGTAAGGTGGGCCGAAAGAAATAGAACAAAGATACGTTGGAGTCAGTGTTATTTAGGTTAAAAAAAAAAATCTGCAGCTTATTCATGTCAAACAAGCTTTTATTTTCAATGTGAACAATACTATCAAATTTATCTGTAAAAGGTCAGAATAAAGTCAGATGTCACTTAATATCATTTTGGGATGCTGAACTTTGGAACAAAATTTGCATTGTGGGCTAATGAAAACTAGAATATCCGTGAAGAACAAATTCATCTCTTCTTTCGCCGTCCACTTCTTTTTATGCCTTCCAACTGTAGGATGGGATAAGAGTCAATTAACAATTGTACACCAATAACATGCAGCAGGGACTTTCTAAATATGAGTCAATACTATGTACATCTGTTGGCTCTCCAAGGAGAGAACAAGATGTTTTCTTCTTGTAACCCAGAGCCTTGGTTGTCAGGGTGCACATCATTTCATCACACCAACCTCATCTCTCTCTTGCCCACCACTATAAATGCTAGATTTTTTTCTTGAGAGGCCACTCTGCCATTTAAATGTCTTTCCACCTTAAGAGCCTATGCTCCTTACACAAATCATAAATCCCTTATAATCCCAGACCTTCAGTTTCCGTATCTGTAAAATGAGAATGAGGCTGTTATCAAACATCCACAGGTGTGAACATTAAGAAAGGGAGAAAGAAAGAGCGTGATACTGAGAGAGAGAGAGAGATGAGACAGAGAAAGGAAAAGATGAATGGGTAGAGGAAGGAGAAACTAAGATTGAATTACCGACTCAGGGATAGCCAATAATCTTACTATGGCTAATTTTCTCTTCTTTTGAATAAAAAATCTAAATTGAACTAATATTTGTGAACTACTCATGAAATGCAGTCTTATGTGAAATCCTTAACGTTTTACTACTTTGTAAGGAGTCACCTTCTCAAAGGCATTGTTATTCCAAGAGACTCCATTTCTGTGGCCAGGGGATGAAGGTACCGCTAGTGCACAGCTTACTCGCTTTAGCTGCTTCTTCTGGTGACCATTCTCTAAAAATATAGGTCTCTATATTTTAGACCTCTAAAAACATATAGGTCTCTATTTCCAGGTCTGATAAATTTCCCATCTGTAGTAGTCTTAAAGCTACAGGACAAAGGACTTGCGGCTGCAAATGAAATACTTTTCAGAACACACTTCCTTCTATATCATCTAGAATACAAGTCCATTAGTAACATTAAACTGTTTTTCCAAAACTAAATTTCAACAATTTTTTCTTATTTACTTTACAAAAAAAATTTAAAACACGATAGATAGCTAGTGGGAAGCAGCTGCATAGCACAGGGAGATCAGCTCGGAGCTCTGTGACCACCTAGAGGGGTGGGATAGGGAGGATGGGAGGGAGACGCAAGAGGGAGGAGATATGGGGATATAGGTATACGTATAGCTGATTGACTTTGTTATAAAGCAGAAACTAACACACCACTGTAAAGCAATTATACTCCAATAAAGATGTTAAAAAAATAAACCAAAAATAAATTAAGTATGTAAACAAAACAAAACAAAACATAAAGCTGTTAGTAACAGGTATATGTCAGGAATGGTTGCACTATACAATAATACCTGTATTCTCCAGAGCTGCCCTCTGCTGAGACCGTACCCACTTTGGGTCCTTCTTCTGCTTTTTCCTTTCCATCCTCTTTCTCTTCCTCAGCATTTTCATACTGATGTGCACTCTCTTCTTTAGTGTCGAATGATACGGACTTTGGCATCACAAGGTGGTGGGAAACATTTCCCGATTTAAAATCAGCAGCAGAATCTAGTTCTCTGCCCTCAGGAGGTTCTGGAGAAGAGAAATATGTCAAAACATAAATAAATAAATAAATAAATAAATAAATAAATAAATAAATAAAAAGAAGAGCTGGCCATGTTCCTACTGGTTGATACAACACTTCCATGGGCCTCACAGTTCTGCTGCTTGACAGTTTTCACAACATTTTTCCCCTCCTTCCAGTAGATCTCACACACTGTGCTGCTGATTATTTCTGGCCCTTTGGAGAAGGGATCGAAATCATTTGATTCTCAGAGCATTTTTGTATGTTTCTGCCAGAACGTCACTGGAAAATGTTCACCCGATTTAAAGACAAGTTCTACCGCGAAGCTCACTGATTCCTCAACCACTGAAAAGTGCCCCTGTGACCTTTCATCATTTTCTCAGGTCATCCTACTGAGAATCTTTACATTTTTAGAAGCCCGTCAACCAAAAGTGAGGCATGCCATTTGTTCGCCCCTAGGTTGGTAGAGAGCAGCATACTTTTTCTCAAGATCATAAAGGTCTTTAGAGAATTGGGCTTCTACTTGTGCATATCGTGCCTGAAGGTTTTTGAGAGCTTTGACCCGCTGCTTAACCGCCAGAGGCCAGCGCTGAGCGCGGCCTGCCTTTCAGGCCGATGCCCCAGCAGGGGCTGCAAGGGCCTGGGGACTGGGCCGCCCCTCGCCAGCCTCGGCCCCGTCGTCAGGTCCACACGCCCCAGCCTCCCAGGACTCGGAGGCATCAGCCAGGACCTCGCCCGCCCAGAACTCGGCCGCCGCCGCCGGTTCCTCTGCCTTCTGGGATGCCGCCCCCTCTGCAGGTTCCTGCGGCTCCCAGGGCGGGGTGCCCTCTGCCTGGTACCCGCCCCGCCAGACCTCACCTGCCTCTCCCAGGTCTTCCTGCTCCTGAGGAGGCGCGGCATCCTCTGCAGGGTCCGAGAGCCGTCGGGAGCGGCGCCTGACCATCACGCGGCCGGCGTGGGGCCCGACCAGGACACGGTAGTTGTAGTGGCTGTGGTGCACACGGCAATGGACCGGATCCCGGAACAGGGACTGAAACTGCGCCATGGGGGGCCCGTGGCCCGCGACCACTCCCGCGCCCTCGTGCCCATTCTCGTCCTCCTCTTGTGTCTCTTCCTCCTCCTCGACCTCTTCCTCAGTTTCGTCTCCCTCTTCTGACTGGTACTCATCCTCCTCCTGGTCCTCGATCTCTAATTCAAAAATTTCCTCCTCCTCCTCCTCCTCCTCCTCCGTCTCCTCCTCCTCCTCCTCCTCCTCCACCTCCTCCTCCTCCTCCTCCTCCTCCTCCTCCTCCTCCTCCTCCTCCTCAACCAGCTCTACATCCCAGTCTTCTTCCACTGCGGCCTGGGCGGCCTCCTGCCCACCATCCTCCCCGTGAAGGGCTCTGGAGAGCCCCAGGGAGGCCAGAAGGGCCGCGGCCCCCTCGGCTCCATCCATCCCTCCCGAAGGGGATGCGCGGACCCCGAGGGGACTGGGGTCGCCACCCGCCCCGCCACCAGCTCCGGCCTGGCCACCTGGGATCGGCCCTCGCTCCTCTGTGGCAGACATGGCAGGACGGACGCGCCACACACGGATCGGGCTGCAGTGAAGATCGCGGGGAAGATGGCGGCCGCCGGGCTGAGTATCGCTGAGGGAGGGGACGCTGTTGGCAGCGGGGCCTCCGGCACGGGGTGGGGGCTGCAGAGAAGCCGGCTGCACAGGGGACAAGAGTCTGCGAAGATGCCTCTGGGGGCCCCGCCACGGGAAGGGCAGACCGCCGGCCTGTGGAGCGCCCCACCGAGACTGCGCCGAGGCCGCTGCGCACAGGGCGGGAAAGAGCCTGACTGGCTGGCGACGGGAGGCGGACCTTGGAAGGGTCAACCAAGGGCCACTTCCTCCAGCGCCGGCTCTAAGCTCATTTGCCAGCAGCCAAGGATTGACAGCACCGCCGTCCAATGAGTGACCAAGGTCTTCAGCTTCCCTGGAAGCCTTAAAGGCCCAGCTCACCCTGAGCCTCCGTGAGCCCACAGGAATCCCTTCCTTTTCATTCCACCACTGCAAGAGCAAAGCTACAGTGTCCCTATAGGGCGGCGCCCTGGGGTATGGGAACCTGCATGTGTTCCCCAATTGCCACCCTGGGGCAGCTCACGCTGACTGAGACACACTTAGTTCAAAAACGAGAGAGAGAGAGAAGGTGTATAGATCAAATCTCAGCAACGCTTAAAACCTCCCACAAGAGAGAGCAAGAGAATTTGGAGGTTTTAATGCGGTTAAAGCTACTTAGAAAAGGACATACAAAGTCGATATGGATGCAGTGAGAATGGAGAGTGGAGAGAAAGCAGTAAAGACAGGAGCCGGACAGTGTTTCATCAGGGCTCCCCAATTCACTTCCAGCCGCCAAGAAGTGAAGACAGAGAGAGAGAGGGAAGAGAGAGACACAGAGACAGAGACAGAGACAGAGACAGAGAGAGATACTTCTTTTAAAGACTGGGCTGAAAAAAAAAAAAAAAAAAGACTGGGCTGAGCACCTGCTCTGCACTGGATTGTGTACATCCCCTGCCTCCCCAATTCATACGATGAAGCCCGTCCCCCACCCCACCCCGCCCCCAGGAGATGGTATTTGGAGACTGGGTCTTTGGTAGGTCATTCAGTTTCGGTAAGGTCAGGAGGCTGCGGTCCACACGTTGGGATCACTGCCCTTACAGGAAGAGACCATAGATGGTGCTCTCCGCCCACCACCCCAACGTGAAGCCACAGGAAGAAGGCGGCTATCTTCAAGCCAAAACGAGGGCCCTCACCAAGAACTCCACCATGCTGGCACCCTGACCTTGGGCTTCCTAGCCTCCAGAACTGTAGGAAATAAACCAATGTCTTGTTTAAGCCGCCCAGCCTATGGCATTTTATTAGGGCAGCCTGAGCAGACTAATACAGCATGGCACACGTTAACAGGACAGGCTTCCTAGAATGATTTCTCGGTCAACAGTCCGAGACTTTTTGTTGTACTCAGCCCCACTTAGCCGAGTGGTCAAGGGTAACGAATGCTTAAAACGAGGAAGAAATCGGCAACTATTTTATGCTAATCCCACTTACTATTGTCGCTGGGCACAGAAGCAAGAGTGGGTGTTAGCTGTAACTTCACGTTCAGGAGAACATAAGCTATGTCCCTTACTTCCAGTAAGCACACCGCCTTGGGATCCAGGACATCTAATTTGACAGACCCTAACGTTTCACGGATGGGAAGCACACATTCTGCACTGCGCTCCTGGGAAGGTTGGCGAGAAGAGCTGTTGTTGCCACCCTGAGTCAGTATGGACCCCTACCCCAAGTTGGGTTCAAAGGTCAATCAAGACTGGTGACACCACACACACACACACACACACACACACACACACACTACCGAGACGCGATGCAAAGTGTATTCCTTACATGAGGAGGCTTCTGGGGGGAGAGCAGGGTAGCCTTTTCAAGCTGCTCCAAAAAAGACTTGAGAGAGTCAGGAAAGGAAGAAATTGCTTTGGGAGTTCTACTGTGATTAGTGGATGGGGCCAGCATGACAGTTCCCTTGTGCTGGCAGTAGCTAGTGTAGTTTGACGCCCACTCCTCCTCCCCTCCACCCTACAACCGCGCCAAAGGAGAGAGTGTGGGGCATTGGGGAAGAGGGAGGCTTGACGTTTAAAAGCCCTCAGCAGTCAAACATCAAAGGACGCAGTCAGACGCTATACTACAATTCACCTCTGGCGTGTGACTGGCGACTGAAACGTGCCATTTTCGTGTAATGGAATTTGAACTTGTGGAAGTAAGCCACTCTGGAACTCTGAGTCCTGCAGCCTAAGGCCGGGTAGGGAGGCAAAAGGTCCACTGAATGCCGTTCAAGAGCCCAGCGTTGTGTATCCTGAGAAGTAAAATGCATGCCTCGGTCACCATCAATAAGGCCCGGAACTCCAAAGCCAAGAAGGAGGGTCTTGGCAAAGCCCTGCATAGTGGCTTTAGTATATATAGAGACACGTGTGACCTGGATTTATAAGTTGGGAGTCTGTGGGCCAAGAGATTCCCAGGGCTCTTTACCCCAAAGGGGACAGGACAGTTTTACACAAGGAAACGTCGTTGCTGCCATGGGCCGGACCAGACAGCCAGACCGACGACAATGGCCTGATTGTCTATGAAAATGTGCAGACGGGGCTAACTGTTGGCCAGAGCATCCAGCGCTAAGGTGACTGCCTGAAGTTCACTCACTTGTGCTGTCTTTTCGTTGAACAGTTTTATCTATGGTTATTGTATTGATTACTGACAGGGAAAGACTTTTCCTGACCTTTTCCTATTTATTTTCCACATGTCAGCCTTTTTTTGTTCCTTCACCCCTCAATTACTGTATTTCGCTGTTATTAATTTCATTTTTCTAGTGTACAAAGTGATTCTTTATCACTCCTTTCTCTGTACCTTTTTTAGTTTTTTTATAGTGCTGGAGCTTTTTGTGGGGGCAGTGTCGGTGGTTACACTGGGAGTTACAATTAATATCTTAACTTTATAATAATCAAGTTTGTATTAATACGGAGATAGTTGCAATAGTATTCAAAAACTCTGCTTTTCCCCAGCTCTGCCACATTTCTTTATTTAATTATGGTGACACATGGCATGTTTGTATATTTGGTGCCCATTAACAGAGATTTATAGTTAATGCTTTATACATTTGTATTTTCAATCATATATGAGAACAAAAAGAGGAGATACAAACCAAAAGTACAGCAATACTGGCTTTTGCGTTTACCTGTGTAGTTACCTTGGCCTTTGTGGTTTATTTCTTCATATTGCTTCAGATAGGTGCCCAGCATTATTTCAATTCAGCCTGAAGGACTCCTTTTAGTACTTTCTGTAGGGCAAGCTTACTAGCTATGTACTCTCTCAGTTTTTGTTTGTCTTGGAATGTCTTTAACTCCCCTTCGTTTTCCCCACATATAGAATTCTTGGTTGAAAGGGTATTTTTGTTCATTTGTTCTACGCTTTTAATATGTCATTCCAATGCCAGCTGTCCTCTATGGTTTCTGTAGAGAAATGGGCACAAATCTTACTGAGGAATACTTGTAGGTGAGGAGTTGTTTCTATTGCTGTTTTCAAGGTTCACTCTTTGTCTTTGACTTTTGATAATTTGAGCATGGTGTGCCTAGGTGGGGATCTCTGATTTTATCCTGCTTGGAGTTTGTGGAACTTCTTGGGTGTGTAGAGTCATGTCTTTCCTCCGAGTTTGGAGGTTTTCAGGCATCATTTCTTCAATGATTTCCTGCCCCTTTCTCTCTCTCCTCTGCCTCTGCAAGTGTCATTATGTGTACATTGATAAGCTTGCTGATGCACATAAGTCTCATAGGCTTTGCTCATTATTCTTCATTCTTTGCTTTTCTGCTCCTCTTTTCCTTTCCAGAGACTGGATAGTTCAACTAACCTTTTAAAACTCGCTGATTCTTTTTCTCCTGGTCAAATTTGCTGTTGGACATCTTTTATTAATTTTTCATTTCACTTACTGTGCTTTGCAGCCGAAGAACTTTTATTTTGTCCCTATTTATAATATCTGTCTCTTTGTGATACATCTTTCTCATTGTTTCCTAGTTCTTTGATCATTGTTTCCTTTCGCTCATTGAGTTTATTGAAGACAGTTGACTTAAAATGTATTCTTCTAGTAACCCAAATCCTGTGCTTTACCTCTGACAGTTTAGAGTAATTAATTTTTTCCATGTGAACAGGACACACATTCCTCCCATCCCCTCCAACTTTATGGAAGTATAATTTACAAATAAAATTTCTATATTCACGGTGAACAGTGTGATGCTTGATGTATGTATACATTGTTAAATGATTACCACAGTGAAACTGATTAATACATCTATCACCTCACATAGCTAAAGGTTTTTGGGGGGTGGTGTGTGGGATAAAACTAAGATCTACTGTCTCAGCAAGTCTCCAGCATACCACACAACATCTTAAATTATATCAGCATGCTGTACATTAGATCCCTAGAATGTATTTATCTTATAACTGATCATTTGTACCCTTTGATGAACCACCCCCCAAATAACAAACCTAAACCTGGAGGCATCATGCTTCCTGATTTCATTATTTTACAAAGGTATAGTAATCAAAACAGCATGGTACTGGCATAAGAACAGATATAGACATAGACCAATGGAACAAAATATAGAGCCCAGAAATCAACCCACACATATATGCTCAACTATTTGACAAGAACACACAACGAGGACAGGAGAGTCTCTTCAATAAATGGTGCTGGGAAAACTGGATATCCACATGCAAAGATACTATATTGGACCCTTATCTTACACCATACCCCAAAATGAACTCCAAATGGATTAAAGACTTAAACGTAAGGCCTGAATCTGTAAAACTCCTAGAGGAAAACACAGGGGTAAGCTCCTTGACATAGGTTATGGCAATGATTTTTTTTTGAACTGACACCAAAACAAAGGCAACAAAAACAAAATAAACAAGTGGACTACATCAAACTAAAAAGCTTCTGCACAGCAAAGGAAACAATCGACAAAATGAAAAGGCAACTGACCTATGAAGCAGAAGAAAACATTTGCAAATCATGTTATCTGTTGAGGGGATAATATGCAAAATATATAAGGAATTCAATCAACTCAACATCAAAAAAAAAAACAAAAAAACAAACACAAAACCAACAAATAATTAATAAAAGGGTACACAGTCTGAATATACATTTTTCCAAAGAAGACATACAACTGGCCAATAGGTATAGGAAAATGTGTTCAACATCACTAACCCTGAGGGAAATGCAAATCAAACTGTAATTAAGACATCACACCTATTAGGATGGCTATTTTCAAAAGGACAAGAGATAGCAAGTGTTGGCAAGAGTGTGGTAAAAAGGGAACCCTCGTGCCCTGTTGGTGGGAAAGTAAAATGGTGCGGCCACTATGGACAACGGTATGGAGGTTCCTCAAAAGATTGAAAATAGAACTAGCAGATCAGCCAGCAATCCCACTCCTGAAAACAGATCCAAAGGAGGTGATTTCTGCTCTGCTCTCTTATGCTCATTGCAGCATTATTCACAATAGCCAAGGAATGGAGACAACCTAAGTGTTTTGGGCAGATGAAAGGATCAAGAACATATCATATATATATAAAAGACATATAAATGAATTCTTCTTAAGAATTCATCTGAGGGCTTCCCTGATGGCGCAGTGGTTAAGAATCCACCTGCCAACGCAGGGGACACGGGTTCGAGCCCTGGTCTGGGAAGATCCAGAACAACTAAGCCCGTGCGCCACAACTACTGAGCCCGTGCTCTAGAGCCCGTGAGCCACAACAAGTATCATATGATATCACTTACATGTGGAATCTAATACAAAATGATACAAATGAACTTATTGATATTTACAAAACAGAAACAGACTCACAGACATAGAAAACAAACTTATGTTTACCAAAGGGGAAAGGGGGTGGGGAAGGGATAAATTAGGAGTTTGTGATTAGCAGATATAAACTACTATATATAAAATATATAGGGCTTCCCTGGTGGCGCAGTGGTTGAGAATCTGCCTGCCAATGCAGGGGACACGGGTTCAAGCCCTGGTCTGGGAAGATCCCACGTGCCGCGGAGCAAGCCTGTGCGCCACAACTACTGAGCCTGAGTTCTAGAGCCCGCAAACCACAACTACTGAGCCCGTGGGCCACAACTACTGAAGCCCGCGCACCTAGAGCCCATGCCCCACAACAAGAGACGCCACCACGGTGAGAAGCCCGTGTACCTCAACGAAGAGGAGCCCCCATTCGCCGCAACTAGAGAAAGCCCGCGTGCAGCAACGAAGACCCAACACAGCCAAAAGTAAAAAAAAAAAAAAAATGTTATGGACTGAATTCTGTTCCCCCCAAATTGGTATGTTGAAGCCCTAACCCCCAATGTGACTATATTTGGAGATATGGCCTTCAAGGTTAAACGAGGTCATAAGCTTGGAGCTCTAATCCAATAGGGGGGGTATCCTTATAAGAAAAGGAACAGATGCCACAGAGCTCTCTGTCTCCCCACACTGAACAAAGAAAAGGCCATGTGAGGACACAGTGAGAAGACAGATGTCTGCCAAGGACAAAGGTCTTACCAGGTATAAATTCTTTTAGCAAATTCTAGATTTCCAACTGGATTAAATTGTGCACCTTTGTATCGATTTAATTGTTGCCTCCCTCTGTATTGAAGTTTTCTAATTTCATTCTCTCTGATTCTTTTTGCTTGCTCGTTTGTCACTGGATGTACTTTGTGTGTGTGTGTGTGAGGGGGTGTCCTCTCTAATCTGCTCATATTTATAGATTTCTTCCTTCAGACAGCATCAAATCAGTTTCATTAGGGTTAGGGGCCTCCCCTATGGCAATGGTTGCTTAATAAGTTTTAAGGACTCTGGCTTAAGTTGGGTTTAATTTCATCACCGTGTCACAAAAGTGCCATGGTTGCTCTTCCCTATCATTAGGATGATCAGGATTTTCACTGCAACACAGGCATAGGCAACAGAGTGGCACAGCAGAAGATTGCTGGGCCCCCAAGCCAGAGGTGGGTGGACTGAAAACATCTTCTGCTAGGGTGCTGCCACTTGCGCTGCATGGAATTATTATTATTTTGTCTTTTCTCTCTGTACAAATTCCCTCAGAATATTTTAGATTTCTAGCAGTGCAAATTTACAGCTGTGGGTTTTATCTCCATCTAATCATGAGTGGTCCAGACCTTCTGGGTGGTTATGGGGACAGGGTCGGAGGCCCAGTGACCCACCTCTTGGGCAGCCCAGGAGAGGAGGACATCGCAGGCCATGCAGGACACATGGGGGTTGCATTCTGGAACAGCGTGAACCAGAAGGGTCTGGGGGAAGCGGGCTTTGCAGTATCACGAGGGTGAGGTACCCCCTGGTTCCTAAGCAAGGATGTGATTGGCTTGCTTGAATCGTTCTGCTGGCTGACAAGGAAACACTATTCAGGGATAATAAGCAGGAATGCATCTGGTGCATTTAATAAGAAGCGTTGTTGCTAGAGGACCCTATCTGGCGGAGCAGAGTGGGGAGCGGAATCTGGGATTAGGCCGGTCGAGGCCCTCCCAGTTTTACCAGCCGTCAGCTCAGCACAGAATACTGCCTTTAGCCCTCACCGCACCATCACCCCCTCCCCGCGCACTCACACACAGGGGCCAGTATACCTGGCTGAGGAGAACTCAGTCCCTGGAGATGGAGGGGTGGACCCTGGGGCGGTAGTTCCCCGAACCCCGCCACTTCAGCGCTATTAGGCACCACAGCAACAGAGGGGCTGAAGCAAGGGGGCTCCATCGCAGCTGGTCGTCCCCATCCCCACCACCAACTCCTCTAGGGACTGGCCAGCAGGCAGCGCGCGTGGGCAGCGGTTCAAAAGCGCAGGCCCACATCGGCTCCAGCCGTCTCCTTCTAAGAGGTCGCCCACTCACCCACCGCCCTCCCAGCTCATGGCAGCCTGCCGACCCCGCTTACCAATCGAAGAAGTCCAGAACGACGTCAGGAACATCAGACGAGGAGAGGTTAGAAATCAAAGCGGAATTTCCAGCTGGGTTTCGGGTCGTCGCCCTCCAAGGGCCGGGTCCTGATGAGCAGCAGGAGCACAGCGGCCCGCCGCATGTCGGGACGCCAGAGCTCCGACCGTCGGAGAACCCTGGAGACCGCTGCGGACCGGGAGGAAGAGAGACGAGGTGGGGGGGGGGGGGAGCGGGATAACCAAGAGGAGCGGGGCGCGGACCTCGTGCTTCGGCCAAGAGCCACCTGTAAGGTGAGAACATCGAGGCCAAGGGGAGTGGGGAGGGTGGGGGTCGACCAGCGGCCCTGAGCCAGGGAGCGGCAAGAAGAGCAGCAGCCCAGCAGCTTCACTCCACGCAGCAACCGGACCACGCACCCAGCCGCTGCCCAGAGCGCGGGGTCTGAAGCACGTCCGGCTGCCGCTGGGCGGGCCCCAAGCCCGGCGCACAACTGGCTCCGCCCACCCCGACGGCAAGCGAGCTTAGCCAATCCGGCAGGCGCCGGGACCCATTGAACGAGATGCGCGGTCCCGCCTCCTACCGCAGCCTGTGCGCCGCCCAGCCCTCTGCTCCTTCTGGCGTCCGCAGTCATTCCTTGGTCAGCCCCAGCTCCAGCTCCCTGGCAGCTGGAGAGCTGGGCCTGGGGTCGGCGGCGTGGGGCACCCCGCCCTGCGCCTCCCCTCTGCAAAAACGCAAAATGTGCTTTTCACTTGAAACAGCGTATGCCCAAGAGTTTGCTTTTTGTGGTGAAAGGAGTAATTTGACCGCCCGGGCTGAATCTGCAGTTTGAAAGATCTGGACACCTCTGAGGAATCAGGACATAGTTGACTGGTGGTCATTCCCAGACCCTCGGGCCTCCAGTCAACCAGAGCGCCTGTCCTCTGGAAGGGATAGAGGAGGTTCAACCTGTGCATGTCGTGGCCCGGCTCTGGCCCGTCATCAGGACAGAAATTGGGCTCCAGGAGCCCCCCTCCCATAGCTAAGGGATGCACAGTTGAAGTGAGGGTTCTTGGCTGACAGCATTGAAGGGGAAAAGAAGGCAACGGTCAGTGTATCGGATCTTCAAGGCAGTGAGCCCCTGGAGAGCAGGCCACTGTAATGCTCCAGCATTCTGGCCCCAGCATGTGGGGGAAAAAAGCCTTACATTTTTGCTAGAGGCCTTCTCTTCTTTCCGCTACCCTGAACATTGCCACATAGAATAGAAATATCTCAGAGAAAGAGGAAATGCTTCCACTCATTCACTACCCTTCGTCCTTCCCATCTTGGTACCTTGATGAAGCAAGGTCAGAAAGAGGCTTCTTCAGAGCACATAAGCCAGATGGGCAATGAACAGATAAACCTCAGTCATATTCACCAGCGCTGGACCTCGTGAGGCATGCCATTTAAAAGTGTTGAAATCAAAATGGATTTCAGGTTCACTCTTGGTCAACTAGAATATTCAAACAAACATTCTCCCCCTTCCCCTTTCCTTCAGTATTTGGTGAGAAGAGCTGGGACTGCTTGTGCCCAGCATATTGCAAAGCTTTAGTTGCATGGAACTTCCTGGGGTGGCTGAGTGTTTTGTACAGCTAAAAACTGAACTCTTTACCCCACCTCGACCCCTTCTCAAGCACCCCACTTTTTCTTTTCAACCATTTTAGAATCACACGTTTTTTAAATGTTTCTCTTAATTTCCTTCCTTCTCTTCACCAGCAGAGCATCTTCACACCTTCGTTTCCCCTCTCCTTTCCCCCTCTTTTTCCTTCTATTGCAGTAAGTGCTTTCTTCTCACTTACGGGGCGGATCCACATAGAACTAAGCCACATACTTACGTGGGGGATCCCTCTATAACTAACCATCACAACAGCAGTGGGTCAGCTGAGCCCAGCCCTACTGCTCTTAATCCTGCACCCCTTGTCTCTGGTCACTCAGGCATCCTCGTAGAGACAATACTTGCTTGTCAAAAATGAAAAGGTCATTTCCGATCATTTTGTCCAAGCATCTGCAGTGTATATGGGCGGGGAGGGGTGGGGACACACTTTGGTTTATTCTTTACCCTAAACTACTCTACCTCTCACTTCTAAAATGAAAATATCCCAGTCTTGGACCGCAAGCGCCTAGCCATGCTGCTCTCTCATTCTTCTACTCTCTCTACACGTGTTCTTTTATCTCACTGAGCCCTCCTATTCCTTGGCCTCTCTGGTTTTTGCCCATCTGCACTCTCCCTCTTCTATCTCTCCCTCGTGTCACCATTGATTTGGTTTCGGGTTTCTTTTTTTTTTTTTTTCCTGGCCGTGCCGCGCAGCTTGCTGGGATCGTAGTTCCCAGAACAGGGATCGAACCCGGGCCACGGGCCACTGTCGAGTCCTAACCACTGGACCACCAGGGAATTCCCTGGGGTTTCTCCTCTTTTCCTTCTTTTCCTGATCACACTCAGGCATACTAAGTTGTCAATACATCTACCACCGCTTACTCTTCTACGCTTACAACACCTTCCGTATCTCCACATCCAGTTATCACCCATAGCCAATCAACTGTTGCCTTTCAGTTCTACACACTTCTTCATGTGCTTTCAATACCCCTACCTTAGTCTAGAACTTCAGCATCTCTCACATAAATCACTCCTATAATGAGCACTCCATTCTTCCTCCTCGCTGACCTTTCTTCACATTGCTTTCAGAGTGACATTTCTAAAACACAAATTACATCCCAGATTAGACCCCCATGATGGCTTCTTGTAGCCTTAATAATGAAGTCTCCACTCCTGTCTCTGGGGAAACGCAGATGGCCAATGGGCACATGCACACATGTTCAACATCACTAATCGTCGGGGAAATGCAAATCAAAACCACAATGAGACATCACCTCACAAAAGGACACACGTAACAAATTTTGGAGAGGACGTGGAGAAAAGGCAACCATCCTACACTGTTGGTGGGACTGTAAATTGGTGCAGCCACTGTGGAAAACAGTATGGATATTTCTCAGAAAACTAAAAATAGATCTACCATACGACCCAGCAATTCCACTCCTGAGCATATATCTGTAAAAAAGAAAAACACGAATTCAAAAAGATGCATGCACCCCAATGTTCATAGCATGGTCATTTATAATTGCCAGCGTATGGAAGCAATCTGTGTCCGTCAACAGATGAATGGACAAAGAAGATGTGATGTATATATACAAAGGAATACTAATCAGCCATAAAAAAAGAATTTTGCCATCGGCAGCAACATGGATGGACTTGCAGGGTATTATGTTAAGGGAAACAAGTGAGACAGAGAAAGACAAATACTCAGTAAATTTAAAAGATTTAATAACTGGCTGAATTAATGGACCTAGAAATGAATGTAGAACTGACTTAAGAAAGGGTAAGTGTTCAACAACACACATGCTGCAGAGAGCAGAGAAAGGGCACGGCTTATTTGAATACCACCTAATAAGTTGGTATTACTAGGTCTACAGAGCTAGTGGGCCCTTTTGTGTGCGTCTTAAATGCCAAGTTTATTGTGTATGCAGTAGAGTCATCAAAATTTTCTTACAGGAATTTGGCATGGCCAGAGTTGGGTTTTAGGAAGGTTAACTTAGCAAGTATATGAAGCATGTATCTGTGGGGAAAGACATGGAGGTAGGAGAAGGTTAGGAGACTAGGGCAAAGTTCAGGCAAGAAGTAATGAAGGTAATGATACTAAGAGTTGGCAAGAATGTGGAGCCAATAGAAATCTCATCCTCTGCTGTTGGGAGTATGAACTAGTACAACTGTTTTGAAAGATAATTGGTGTTACCAGTAAGGTTGAACTTGGGCAGACCCTACGACCCAGAAATTTCATGCCTAGGCCTATACTCTAGATCAGGGTTACTCAGCTGTTGACATTTTGGAAAGACAATTCTGGGTTGTAGAGGACTGTCCTGTGCATTGTAGGATGTTTAGCAGTATCCTTGGCCTCCACCCACTAGATGCCAGTAGCACACCCTCAGTTATGACAACCAAAATGTTTCCAGACGTTATCAAATGTCACCCTGGTTGGGGCGGAGGGGGCAGTGCGTAAAATTGCCCTCAACTGAGAAACTACAGAAACTCTTGCATGTGGGCATAGGGGGATATGAGTGAGAAAATTCGTCGCAAGATAATTTGCAAAAGCATAAAACTGGAAACAACCCACATGTCCATCAACAGGAAATAGACACCCTGTGGAATTTTCATACGATGGATAACTATACGGCAATGAAAACTGATTACTACAGTTGCACACATCAACATGGATAAATCTCACAAACACAAAATTGGGGGGGGGGGGAGAAAGAGTAAGGCAAGTAATACATCTAGTATAATTACATTCACATAAAATCCAAAATGGACAAGAAATAACATTATTTAAAGGAACATTCCTCTGCCGTGAATGTATAAATAAGTGAATTATTAACAAAGTTCAGGATCGTGGTTACCTCAGGGAAGGAATGAGGGGATGACGCAGGAAGGGCACAGGTGGGCTTCCAAGGCATTAGCCGTGTTCTAGTTCTCAAGCTTGGTGGTGGGTACACAGGTTTTTATATTATTATGATATACCTTACATATATGCTGTATTATCTTCTGTATACATGAACCAGTTCATAATTTGTCAGGAAGTGATGCGGTCTAAAATAACGCAGGAAAATGGAGAGAAAGGCAGCAGAGTAAATAACTAATTGGATGAGACAGAGAGACAGAGAGAGAGAGAGAGGGAAGAGCCAACTTTTAGGTGCCTCTTAGAATCGTTTTAAACTCATTTTCTTCATAGATTTGGTGATGATATCAATTCCTTATCTGTAAACACACACAATTCATTGCTCAGACTTCTAAGAAATGTACATTTTATGCCTCAAAACAGATCCTACTATATGATGTGATTCACAGGACTTGATAATACCACATTTCCCAGAACACCATTGTCTGAGAATCCTGCCCTGTTAGACTTGTAAACGTGTACTCATTTGTATTCCTTGGAGTTATGAGCATCTGAAAATAGGTGGTTTAGAGTAAAAGTGATTCTTCATCATTAACTTTAGTGTCATTAGAATATCCCTAACTGGTACAGAAAACTGTTTCCAACTCCGGCACCCACCCTACCCCTCTGTTTTTCTCCCAATGGTCACCTCTCAGGTAGTGGAATAAAAGGAGATTTTTTCGATCAAATCCTTTCAGATGATGGAGCCATAAGCAAGGAAAATATCAGAACATCCTAACCTTTCCTGGACGAGGCAGAGAGGGACAAGACAGGTCTTTTCCTACAAGGAGCACAAAGTTTTCAAGGTTGAGGGACTCACTGAGAACATCTTTTATACGTGTGGACACAGAAAAACCCACAAACACCCAGAGAAACAGGAAATGCAGGATTCGTCCCTGACCTGATTTAAGGACCGTCTCTCAGAGACTCAGAGAAGCCTGATACGTTAGAGCTACAGCAGACCCTCAGAGCAGCAAGCCTGAGCTTCCTCCCTCAACATGAGAGGCTTCAGGTGCATACATGTGGGTAACGTAGCCCACGTGTCCTGTTCCCTGTATACACAGCCAGCACCTCGTAGATACCTCTCAGTCCTGAGAGTATAACACTGACAGTGCCACTCAGCTCTCAGAAGCACAGACTCAGTGAAGAGGAACACACATGCCTCTTGGGGCTTGGGACATGGGGCCACCTGGGGAGTAAATTCAGGGCCCTAGGGAACTGGAGCTCGGTAAGGGGCAGGGACACGGACTCCCAGCATGCACCAAAAAAGGCGTATCTCAAAAAGAGGTGTGCAGGCATTTGTCGAAAGTGAACCTCCCGGGACTTCCCTGGCGGCCCAGTGCTTAAGACTCTGCGCTCCCAATGCAGGGGGCACGGGTTCGAACCCTGGTCGGGGATCTGATATCCTGCATGCCACACGACGTGGCCAAAAAATAATTATAAATAAATAAATAAATAAATAAATAAATAAATAAAGTGAACCTCCGAAAATTCTTAAGCCCAGGTAAAGGCCTTTAATATTAACTATAGTTAATACATTAACTGTATTAACACAGAAATACACACATACACACCCTGCTGGCATGGCATGAACCATACAGAAGCAAACCAATTTGAGGCCTTTCGAGGGACCCTACATGGATAAATTTCTACTTGGACTGTTCCTTCATTAAACAATGGTGACAAAAGGCCTTGTGCCGCTTTCTGTTGTTGTTCTAGCCATAAGGAATACCCTGTGTTACTACAGGATAATGCATTTTTAAATGTCAACCCCAGTGACAGGGGAAAGGGTTGCGGATACCTTACACTAACTTCACTTTAACAGACCTTTATCAAGCATCTACGAAGAAGGAAACACAGTGCTTTAGGAGAGAGAAATAAATAAAAGCCTTTAAGTTCCAAACAATTCAGAAGCTCACACGTTAGGCAGCTGGGGAGATACACACGTAAATAAATAATGTTAATCTACCCTAGGATACGTGAGGCACTAGCATAGAAAATAGAAGAAGGTATTGATGCTAACTAGCAAGCTCTCAAGCAGCCTTAACTAAAGATAGAAATAAGGCCTTCTACCCTCAGACCCCTGGTTCTCCCCTTCTATGGTCCTCTGCTCTGCTCAAGTACCACTTCACCTTTTTCCCTTAAAGAAGTTCCAGATATTAGGCCCATTTCCTCCTTTAATTTTCTTTAAATTAGGACATATTTCAGACCTCGACAAAGGTACAGAGAATGCTACACCCATGCAACCATCAGCCGTCTTAAGAAACGTAAGCTTACAAATGAAATTGAAACCCAGTGTACCTCTCCCCAATTGAATTCTCCCTCTCTTTCCATACATTTAACCACCGTCTTAAATAAGTTTATTGTTCTCATACACACCTTTCTGCATACTACATATGTATGCATTACTCCTATGTATGCCTTTTACTACAAATACATGTATCTATAATCAATCTAATAACTTTTGCATGTCTTTAAACTTCATACGTGCATGGTATCATAATGCTTTTATCCTTTTGGAACTAGGTTTCTCCTTCATCTTTTTCTCCCTTCCACTACTGAATCCTTGCCCCTTGTTATAAGCTGAACTGTGTCCCCGCAAAAGATATGTTGAAGTCTTGACCCGCGGAACCTGTAAATGTGACCTTATTTGGAAATCGGGTATTTGCAGGTGTAATAAAGATCAGATGAGGTCACACTGGATTAAGGCGGGCCCTTAATCCAGTATGACTGGCGTCCTCATAAGAAGAGAAAGAACACAGAAACAGAGACACAGGGGAAAACACTATGTAAAGATGAAGAAAGAAATTGGAATCATGCGTTTACAAGCCGAGTGATGCCAAGGATTGACAGCAGCCACCAGAAGCTAGGAGAGAGGCATGGAACAGATTCTCCCTCCGAGCCTCCAGAAGGAACCAACCCTGCCGACACTTTGACCTCAGACTTCTGGCCTCCAGAACTGTCAGAGAATAAGTTTCGGTTGTTTTAAGCCACCTGCTTTGTGGTAATTTGTTACGGTAACCCTAGGAAAGTAACACATCCCTCCGGGAGCTCTCTGTGTCTCAGGCCCCTGAGAATTCTAGTGTCTTCCTCAGTCCAGATCTTACCATCCTGTTCAGTTTACCTGCAACAGTACCAAGTCAGTGAATTAAGGCTGGTCCTACCGTAGGTGTACTTAAACGTTTCCCCCATTGCTCTAAAGCAGTGGTTCTCAAACTTTAGTGTGCTTCAGTAGCACTTGGAGGACTTGTAAAACCCGATGGCTAGCAGCCTACCTTCAGAATATCCAATTCAGTAGGTCTGGAGCAGGGTCTGAGAATTTGCATTTCAAACAAGTTCCCAGCTGCTGCTGCTGCTGCTCCATGGCAGGCCAATAGCGCCATCTGGTCTCCAGGCAAGCTAGGTCGTCCGTCAGGTCCTTTCAATAACACGTACTAGAGGCTGGGCCACCATCTCTCTCGTCACACAACTTGTTTATAATCTAATATTTTAATTTATTTGAGGCTGCAATAAAAGGATTTGAAACAGGCTTACCAAATAGTTGAAAGAAATCCCTTTCAATGACAGTAAGGTGGGCCGAAAGAAATAGAACAAAGATACGTTGGAGTCAGTGTTATTTAGGTTAAAAAAAAAATCTGCAGCTTATTCATGTCAAACAAGCTTTTATTTTCAATGTGAACAATACTATCAAATTTATCTGTAAAAGGTCAGAATAAAGTCAGATGTCACTTAATATCATTTTGGGATGCTGAACTTTGGAACAAAATTTGCATTGTGGGCTAATGAAAACTAGAATATCCGTGAAGAACAAATTCATCTCTTCTTTCGCCGTCCACTTCTTTTTATGCCTTCCAACTGTAGGATGGGATAAGAGTCAATTAACAATTGTACACCAATAACATGCAGCAGGGACTTTCTAAATATGAGTCAATACTATGTACATCTGTTGGCTCTCCAAGGAGAGAACAAGATGTTTTCTTCTTGTAACCCAGAGCCTTGGTTGTCAGGGTGCACATCATTTCATCACACCAACCTCATCTCTCTCTTGCCCACCACTATAAATGCTAGATTTTTTTCTTGAGAGGCCACTCTGCCATTTAAATGTCTTTCCACCTTAAGAGCCTATGCTCCTTACACAAATCATAAATCCCTTATAATCCCAGACCTTCAGTTTCCGTATCTGTAAAATGAGAATGAGGCTGTTATCAAACATCCACAGGTGTGAACATTAAGAAAGGGAGAAAGAAAGAGCGTGATACTGAGAGAGAGAGAGAGATGAGACAGAGAAAGGAAAAGATGAATGGGTAGAGGAAGGAGAAACTAAGATTGAATTACCGACTCAGGGATAGCCAATAATCTTACTATGGCTAATTTTCTCTTCTTTTGAATAAAAAATCTAAATTGAACTAATATTTGTGAACTACTCATGAAATGCAGTCTTATGTGAAATCCTTAACGTTTTACTACTTTGTAAGGAGTCACCTTCTCAAAGGCATTGTTATTCCAAGAGACTCCATTTCTGTGGCCAGGGGATGAAGGTACCGCTAGTGCACAGCTTACTCGCTTTAGCTGCTTCTTCTGGTGACCATTCTCTAAAAATATAGGTCTCTATATTTTAGACCTCTAAAAACATATAGGTCTCTATTTCCAGGTCTGATAAATTTCCCATCTGTAGTAGTCTTAAAGCTACAGGACAAAGGACTTGCGGCTGCAAATGAAATACTTTTCAGAACACACTTCCTTCTATATCATCTAGAATACAAGTCCATTAGTAACATTAAACTGTTTTTCCAAAACTAAATTTCAACAATTTTTTCTTATTTACTTTACAAAAAAAATTTAAAACACGATAGATAGCTAGTGGGAAGCAGCTGCATAGCACAGGGAGATCAGCTTGGAGCTCTGTGACCACCTAGAGGGGTGGGATAGGGAGGATGGGAGGGAGACGCAAGAGGGAGGAGATATGGGGATATAGGTATACGTATAGCTGATTGACTTTGTTATAAAGCAGAAACTAACACACCACTGTAAAGCAATTATACTCCAATAAAGATGTTAAAAAAATAAACCAAAAATAAATTAAGTATGTAAACAAAACAAAACAAAACATAAAGCTGTTAGTAACAGGTATATGTCAGGAATGGTTGCACTATACAATAATACCTGTATTCTCCAGAGCTGCCCTCTGCTGAGACCGTACCCACTTTGGGTCCTTCTTCTGCTTTTTCCTTTCCATCCTCTTTCTCTTCCTCAGCATTTTCATACTGATGTGCACTCTCTTCTTTAGTGTCGAATGATACGGACTTTGGCATCACAAGGTGGTGGGAAACATTTCCCGATTTAAAATCAGCAGCAGAATCTAGTTCTCTGCCCTCAGGAGGTTCTGGAGAAGAGAAATATGTCAAAACATAAATAAATAAATAAATAAATAAATAAATAAATAAATAAATAAAAAGAAGAGCTGGCCATGTTCCTACTGGTTGATACAACACTTCCATGGGCCTCACAGTTCTGCTGCTTGACAGTTTTCACAACATTTTTCCCCTCCTTCCAGTAGATCTCACACACTGTGCTGCTGATTATTTCTGGCCCTTTGGAGAAGGGATCGAAATCATTTGATTCTCAGAGCATTTTTGTATGTTTCTGCCAGAACGTCACTGGAAAATGTTCACCCGATTTAAAGACAAGTTCTACCGCGAAGCTCACTGATTCCTCAACCACTGAAAAGTGCCCCTGTGACCTTTCATCATTTTCTCAGGTCATCCTACTGAGAATCTTTACATTTTTAGAAGCCCGTCAACCAAAAGTGAGGCATGCCATTTGTTCGCCCCTAGGTTGGTAGAGAGCAGCATACTTTTTCTCAAGATCATAAAGGTCTTTAGAGAATTGGGCTTCTACTTGTGCATATCGTGCCTGAAGGTTTTTGAGAGCTTTGACCCGCTGCTTAACCGCCAGAGGCCAGCGCTGAGCGCGGCCTGCCTTTCAGGCCGATGCCCCAGCAGGGGCTGCAAGGGCCTGGGGACTGGGCCGCCCCTCGCCAGCCTCGGCCCCGTCGTCAGGTCCACACGCCCCAGCCTCCCAGGACTCGGAGGCATCAGCCAGGACCTCGCCCGCCCAGAACTCGGCCGCCGCCGCCGGTTCCTCTGCCTTCTGGGATGCCGCCCCCTCTGCAGGTTCCTGCGGCTCCCAGGGCGGGGTGCCCTCTGCCTGGTACCCGCCCCGCCAGACCTCACCTGCCTCTCCCAGGTCTTCCTGCTCCTGAGGAGGCGCGGCATCCTCTGCAGGGTCCGAGAGCCGTCGGGAGCGGCGCCTGACCATCACGCGGCCGGCGTGGGGCCCGACCAGGACACGGTAGTTGTAGTGGCTGTGGTGCACACGGCAATGGACCGGATCCCGGAACAGGGACTGAAACTGCGCCATGGGGGGCCCGTGGCCCGCGACCACTCCCGCGCCCTCGTGCCCATTCTCGTCCTCCTCTTGTGTCTCTTCCTCCTCCTCGACCTCTTCCTCAGTTTCGTCTCCCTCTTCTGACTGGTACTCATCCTCCTCCTGGTCCTCGATCTCTAATTCAAAAATTTCCTCCTCCTCCTCCTCCTCCTCCTCCGTCTCCTCCTCCTCCTCCTCCTCCTCCACCTCCTCCTCCTCCTCCTCCTCCTCCTCCTCCTCCTCCTCCTCCTCAACCAGCTCTACATCCCAGTCTTCTTCCACTGCGGCCTGGGCGGCCTCCTGCCCACCATCCTCCCCGTGAAGGGCTCTGGAGAGCCCCAGGGAGGCCAGAAGGGCCGCGGCCCCCTCGGCTCCATCCATCCCTCCCGAAGGGGATGCGCGGACCCCGAGGGGACTGGGGTCGCCACCCGCCCCGCCACCAGCTCCGGCCTGGCCACCTGGGATCGGCCCTCGCTCCTCTGTGGCAGACATGGCAGGACGGACGCGCCACACACGGATCGGGCTGCAGTGAAGATCGCGGGGAAGATGGCGGCCGCCGGGCTGAGTATCGCTGAGGGAGGGGACGCTGTTGGCAGCGGGGCCTCCGGCACGGGGTGGGGGCTGCAGAGAAGCCGGCTGCACAGGGGACAAGAGTCTGCGAAGATGCCTCTGGGGGCCCCGCCACGGGAAGGGCAGACCGCCGGCCTGTGGAGCGCCCCACCGAGACTGCGCCGAGGCCGCTGCGCACAGGGCGGGAAAGAGCCTGACTGGCTGGCGACGGGAGGCGGACCTTGGAAGGGTCAACCAAGGGCCACTTCCTCCAGCGCCGGCTCTAAGCTCATTTGCCAGCAGCCAAGGATTGACAGCACCGCCGTCCAATGAGTGACCAAGGTCTTCAGCTTCCCTGGAAGCCTTAAAGGCCCAGCTCACCCTGAGCCTCCGTGAGCCCACAGGAATCCCTTCCTTTTCATTCCACCACTGCAAGAGCAAAGCTACAGTGTCCCTATAGGGCGGCGCCCTGGGGTATGGGAACCTGCATGTGTTCCCCAATTGCCACCCTGGGGCAGCTCACGCTGACTGAGACACACTTAGTTCAAAAACGAGAGAGAGAGAGAAGGTGTATAGATCAAATCTCAGCAACGCTTAAAACCTCCCACAAGAGAGAGCAAGAGAATTTGGAGGTTTTAATGCGGTTAAAGCTACTTAGAAAAGGACATACAAAGTCGATATGGATGCAGTGAGAATGGAGAGTGGAGAGAAAGCAGTAAAGACAGGAGCCGGACAGTGTTTCATCAGGGCTCCCCAATTCACTTCCAGCCGCCAAGAAGTGAAGACAGAGAGAGAGAGGGAAGAGAGAGACACAGAGACAGAGACAGAGACAGAGACAGAGAGAGATACTTCTTTTAAAGACTGGGCTGAAAAAAAAAAAAAAAAAAGACTGGGCTGAGCACCTGCTCTGCACTGGATTGTGTACATCCCCTGCCTCCCCAATTCATACGATGAAGCCCGTCCCCCACCCCACCCCGCCCCCAGGAGATGGTATTTGGAGACTGGGTCTTTGGTAGGTCATTCAGTTTCGGTAAGGTCAGGAGGCTGCGGTCCACACGTTGGGATCACTGCCCTTACAGGAAGAGACCATAGATGGTGCTCTCCGCCCACCACCCCAACGTGAAGCCACAGGAAGAAGGCGGCTATCTTCAAGCCAAAACGAGGGCCCTCACCAAGAACTCCACCATGCTGGCACCCTGACCTTGGGCTTCCTAGCCTCCAGAACTGTAGGAAATAAACCAATGTCTTGTTTAAGCCGCCCAGCCTATGGCATTTTATTAGGGCAGCCTGAGCAGACTAATACAGCATGGCACACGTTAACAGGACAGGCTTCCTAGAATGATTTCTCGGTCAACAGTCCGAGACTTTTTGTTGTACTCAGCCCCACTTAGCCGAGTGGTCAAGGGTAACGAATGCTTAAAACGAGGAAGAAATCGGCAACTATTTTATGCTAATCCCACTTACTATTGTCGCTGGGCACAGAAGCAAGAGTGGGTGTTAGCTGTAACTTCACGTTCAGGAGAACATAAGCTATGTCCCTTACTTCCAGTAAGCACACCGCCTTGGGATCCAGGACATCTAATTTGACAGACCCTAACGTTTCACGGATGGGAAGCACACATTCTGCACTGCGCTCCTGGGAAGGTTGGCGAGAAGAGCTGTTGTTGCCACCCTGAGTCAGTATGGACCCCTACCCCAAGTTGGGTTCAAAGGTCAATCAAGACTGGTGACACCACACACACACACACACACACACACACACACACACACACACACACACACACACACACACACTACCGAGACGCGATGCAAAGTGTATTCCTTACATGAGGAGGCTTCTGGGGGGAGAGCAGGGTAGCCTTTTCAAGCTGCTCCAAAAAAGACTTGAGAGAGTCAGGAAAGGAAGAAATTGCTTTGGGAGTTCTACTGTGATTAGTGGATGGGGCCAGCATGACAGTTCCCTTGTGCTGGCAGTAGCTAGTGTAGTTTGACGCCCACTCCTCCTCCCCTCCACCCTACAACCGCGCCAAAGGAGAGAGTGTGGGGCATTGGGGAAGAGGGAGGCTTGACGTTTAAAAGCCCTCAGCAGTCAAACATCAAAGGACGCAGTCAGACGCTATACTACAATTCACCTCTGGCGTGTGACTGGCGACTGAAACGTGCCATTTTCGTGTAATGGAATTTGAACTTGTGGAAGTAAGCCACTCTGGAACTCTGAGTCCTGCAGCCTAAGGCCGGGTAGGGAGGCAAAAGGTCCACTGAATGCCGTTCAAGAGCCCAGCGTTGTGTATCCTGAGAAGTAAAATGCATGCCTCGGTCACCATCAATAAGGCCCGGAACTCCAAAGCCAAGAAGGAGGGTCTTGGCAAAGCCCTGCATAGTGGCTTTAGTATATATAGAGACACGTGTGACCTGGATTTATAAGTTGGGAGTCTGTGGGCCAAGAGATTCCCAGGGCTCTTTACCCCAAAGGGGACAGGACAGTTTTACACAAGGAAACGTCGTTGCTGCCATGGGCCGGACCAGACAGCCAGACCGACGACAATGGCCTGATTGTCTATGAAAATGTGCAGACGGGGCTAACTGTTGGCCAGAGCATCCAGCGCTAAGGTGACTGCCTGAAGTTCACTCACTTGTGCTGTCTTTTCGTTGAACAGTTTTATCTATGGTTATTGTATTGATTACTGACAGGGAAAGACTTTTCCTGACCTTTTCCTATTTATTTTCCACATGTCAGCCTTTTTTTGTTCCTTCACCCCTCAATTACTGTATTTCGCTGTTATTAATTTCATTTTTCTAGTGTACAAAGTGATTCTTTATCACTCCTTTCTCTGTACCTTTTTTAGTTTTTTTATAGTGCTGGAGCTTTTTGTGGGGGCAGTGTCGGTGGTTACACTGGGAGTTACAATTAATATCTTAACTTTATAATAATCAAGTTTGTATTAATACGGAGATAGTTGCAATAGTATTCAAAAACTCTGCTTTTCCCCAGCTCTGCCACATTTCTTTATTTAATTATGGTGACACATGGCATGTTTGTATATTTGGTGCCCATTAACAGAGATTTATAGTTAATGCTTTATACATTTGTATTTTCAATCATATATGAGAACAAAAAGAGGAGATACAAACCAAAAGTACAGCAATACTGGCTTTTGCGTTTACCTGTGTAGTTACCTTGGCCTTTGTGGTTTATTTCTTCATATTGCTTCAGATAGGTGCCCAGCATTATTTCAATTCAGCCTGAAGGACTCCTTTTAGTACTTTCTGTAGGGCAAGCTTACTAGCTATGTACTCTCTCAGTTTTTGTTTGTCTTGGAATGTCTTTAACTCCCCTTCGTTTTCCCCACATATAGAATTCTTGGTTGAAAGGGTATTTTTGTTCATTTGTTCTACGCTTTTAATATGTCATTCCAATGCCAGCTGTCCTCTATGGTTTCTGTAGAGAAATGGGCACAAATCTTACTGAGGATTACTTGTAGGTGAGGAGTTGTTTCTATTGCTGTTTTCAAGGTTCACTCTTTGTCTTTGACTTTTGATAATTTGAGCATGGTGTGCCTAGGTGGGGATCTCTGATTTTATCCTGCTTGGAGTTTGTGGAACTTCTTGGGTGTGTAGAGTCATGTCTTTCCTCCGAGTTTGGAGGTTTTCAGGCATCATTTCTTCAATGATTTCCTGCCCCTTTCTCTCTCTCCTCTGCCTCTGCAAGTGTCATTATGTGTACATTGATAAGCTTGCTGATGCACATAAGTCTCATAGGCTTTGCTCATTATTCTTCATTCTTTGCTTTTCTGCTCCTCTTTTCCTTTCCAGAGACTGGATAGTTCAACTAACCTTTTAAAACTCGCTGATTCTTTTTCTCCTGGTCAAATTTGCTGTTGGACATCTTTTATTAATTTTTCATTTCACTTACTGTGCTTTGCAGCCGAAGAACTTTTATTTTGTCCCTATTTATAATATCTGTCTCTTTGTGATACATCTTTCTCATTGTTTCCTAGTTCTTTGATCATTGTTTCCTTTCGCTCATTGAGTTTATTGAAGACAGTTGACTTAAAATGTATTCTTCTAGTAACCCAAATCCTGTGCTTTACCTCTGACAGTTTAGAGTAATTAATTTTTTCCATGTGAACAGGACACACATTCCTCCCATCCCCTCCAACTTTATGGAAGTATAATTTACAAATAAAATTTCTATATTCACGGTGAACAGTGTGATGCTTGATGTATGTATACATTGTTAAATGATTACCACAGTGAAACTGATTAATACATCTATCACCTCACATAGCTAAAGGTTTTTGGGGGGTGGTGTGTGGGATAAAACTAAGATCTACTGTCTCAGCAAGTCTCCAGCATACCACACAACATCTTAAATTATATCAGCATGCTGTACATTAGATCCCTAGAATGTATTTATCTTATAACTGATCATTTGTACCCTTTGATGAACCACCCCCCAAATAACAAACCTAAACCTGGAGGCATCATGCTTCCTGATTTCATTATTTTACAAAGGTATAGTAATCAAAACAGCATGGTACTGGCATAAGAACAGATATAGACATAGACCAATGGAACAAAATATAGAGCCCAGAAATCAACCCACACATATATGCTCAACTATTTGACAAGAACACACAACGAGGACAGGAGAGTCTCTTCAATAAATGGTGCTGGGAAAACTGGATATCCACATGCAAAGATACTATATTGGACCCTTATCTTACACCATACCCCAAAATGAACTCCAAATGGATTAAAGACTTAAACGTAAGGCCTGAATCTGTAAAACTCCTAGAGGAAAACACAGGGGTAAGCTCCTTGACATAGGTTATGGCAATGATTTTTTTTTGAACTGACACCAAAACAAAGGCAACAAAAACAAAATAAACAAGTGGACTACATCAAACTAAAAAGCTTCTGCACAGCAAAGGAAACAATCGACAAAATGAAAAGGCAACTGACCTATGAAGCAGAAGAAAACATTTGCAAATCATGTTATCTGTTGAGGGGATAATATGCAAAATATATAAGGAATTCAATCAACTCAACATCAAAAAAAAAAACAAAAAAACAAACACAAAACCAACAAATAATTAATAAAAGGGTACACAGTCTGAATATACATTTTTCCAAAGAAGACATACAACTGGCCAATAGGTATAGGAAAATGTGTTCAACATCACTAACCCTGAGGGAAATGCAAATCAAACTGTAATTAAGACATCACACCTATTAGGATGGCTATTTTCAAAAGGACAAGAGATAGCAAGTGTTGGCAAGAGTGTGGTAAAAAGGGAACCCTCGTGCCCTGTTGGTGGGAAAGTAAAATGGTGCGGCCACTATGGACAACGGTATGGAGGTTCCTCAAAAGATTGAAAATAGAACTAGCAGATCAGCCAGCAATCCCACTCCTGAAAACAGATCCAAAGGAGGTGATTTCTGCTCTGCTCTCTTATGCTCATTGCAGCATTATTCACAATAGCCAAGGAATGGAGACAACCTAAGTGTTTTGGGCAGATGAAAGGATCAAGAACATATCATATATATATAAAAGACATATAAATGAATTCTTCTTAAGAATTCATCTGAGGGCTTCCCTGATGGCGCAGTGGTTAAGAATCCACCTGCCAACGCAGGGGACACGGGTTCGAGCCCTGGTCTGGGAAGATCCAGAACAACTAAGCCCGTGCGCCACAACTACTGAGCCCGTGCTCTAGAGCCCGTGAGCCACAACAAGTATCATATGATATCACTTACATGTGGAATCTAATACAAAATGATACAAATGAACTTATTGATATTTACAAAACAGAAACAGACTCACAGACATAGAAAACAAACTTATGTTTACCAAAGGGGAAAGGGGGTGGGGAAGGGATAAATTAGGAGTTTGTGATTAGCAGATATAAACTACTATATATAAAATATATAGGGCTTCCCTGGTGGCGCAGTGGTTGAGAATCTGCCTGCCAATGCAGGGGACACGGGTTCAAGCCCTGGTCTGGGAAGATCCCACGTGCCGCGGAGCAAGCCTGTGCGCCACAACTACTGAGCCTGAGTTCTAGAGCCCGCAAACCACAACTACTGAGCCCGTGGGCCACAACTACTGAAGCCCGCGCACCTAGAGCCCATGCCCCACAACAAGAGACGCCACCACGGTGAGAAGCCCGTGTACCTCAACGAAGAGGAGCCCCCATTCGCCGCAACTAGAGAAAGCCCGCGTGCAGCAACGAAGACCCAACACAGCCAAAAGTAAAAAAAAAAAAAAAATGTTATGGACTGAATTCTGTTCCCCCCAAATTGGTATGTTGAAGCCCTAACCCCCAATGTGACTATATTTGGAGATATGGCCTTCAAGGTTAAACGAGGTCATAAGCTTGGAGCTCTAATCCAATAGGGGGGGTATCCTTATAAGAAAAGGAACAGATGCCACAGAGCTCTCTGTCTCCCCACACTGAACAAAGAAAAGGCCATGTGAGGACACAGTGAGAAGACAGATGTCTGCCAAGGACAAAGGTCTTACCAGGTATAAATTCTTTTAGCAAATTCTAGATTTCCAACTGGATTAAATTGTGCACCTTTGTATCGATTTAATTGTTGCCTCCCTCTGTATTGAAGTTTTCTAATTTCATTCTCTCTGATTCTTTTTGCTTGCTCGTTTGTCACTGGATGTACTTTGTGTGTGTGTGTGTGAGGGGGTGTCCTCTCTAATCTGCTCATATTTATAGATTTCTTCCTTCAGACAGCATCAAATCAGTTTCATTAGGGTTAGGGGCCTCCCCTATGGCAATGGTTGCTTAATAAGTTTTAAGGACTCTGGCTTAAGTTGGGTTTAATTTCATCACCGTGTCACAAAAGTGCCATGGTTGCTCTTCCCTATCATTAGGATGATCAGGATTTTCACTGCAACACAGGCATAGGCAACAGAGTGGCACAGCAGAAGATTGCTGGGCCCCCAAGCCAGAGGTGGGTGGACTGAAAACATCTTCTGCTAGGGTGCTGCCACTTGCGCTGCATGGAATTATTATTATTTTGTCTTTTCTCTCTGTACAAATTCCCTCAGAATATTTTAGATTTCTAGCAGTGCAAATTTACAGCTGTGGGTTTTATCTCCATCTAATCATGAGTGGTCCAGACCTTCTGGGTGGTTATGGGGACAGGGTCGGAGGCCCAGTGACCCACCTCTTGGGCAGCCCAGGAGAGGAGGACATCGCAGGCCATGCAGGACACATGGGGGTTGCATTCTGGAACAGCGTGAACCAGAAGGGTCTGGGGGAAGCGGGCTTTGCAGTATCACGAGGGTGAGGTACCCCCTGGTTCCTAAGCAAGGATGTGATTGGCTTGCTTGAATCGTTCTGCTGGCTGACAAGGAAACACTATTCAGGGATAATAAGCAGGAATGCATCTGGTGCATTTAATAAGAAGCGTTGTTGCTAGAGGACCCTATCTGGCGGAGCAGAGTGGGGAGCGGAATCTGGGATTAGGCCGGTCGAGGCCCTCCCAGTTTTACCAGCCGTCAGCTCAGCACAGAATACTGCCTTTAGCCCTCACCGCACCATCACCCCCTCCCCGCGCACTCACACACAGGGGCCAGTATACCTGGCTGAGGAGAACTCAGTCCCTGGAGATGGAGGGGTGGACCCTGGGGCGGTAGTTCCCCGAACCCCGCCACTTCAGCGCTATTAGGCACCACAGCAACAGAGGGGCTGAAGCAAGGGGGCTCCATCGCAGCTGGTCGTCCCCATCCCCACCACCAACTCCTCTAGGGACTGGCCAGCAGGCAGCGCGCGTGGGCAGCGGTTCAAAAGCGCAGGCCCACATCGGCTCCAGCCGTCTCCTTCTAAGAGGTCGCCCACTCACCCACCGCCCTCCCAGCTCATGGCAGCCTGCCGACCCCGCTTACCAATCGAAGAAGTCCAGAACGACGTCAGGAACATCAGACGAGGAGAGGTTAGAAATCAAAGCGGAATTTCCAGCTGGGTTTCGGGTCGTCGCCCTCCAAGGGCCGGGTCCTGATGAGCAGCAGGAGCACAGCGGCCCGCCGCATGTCGGGACGCCAGAGCTCCGACCGTCGGAGAACCCTGGAGACCGCTGCGGACCGGGAGGAAGAGAGACGAGGTGGGGGGGGGGGGGAGCGGGATAACCAAGAGGAGCGGGGCGCGGACCTCGTGCTTCGGCCAAGAGCCACCTGTAAGGTGAGAACATCGAGGCCAAGGGGAGTGGGGAGGGTGGGGGTCGACCAGCGGCCCTGAGCCAGGGAGCGGCAAGAAGAGCAGCAGCCCAGCAGCTTCACTCCACGCAGCAACCGGACCACGCACCCAGCCGCTGCCCAGAGCGCGGGGTCTGAAGCACGTCCGGCTGCCGCTGGGCGGGCCCCAAGCCCGGCGCACAACTGGCTCCGCCCACCCCGACGGCAAGCGAGCTTAGCCAATCCGGCAGGCGCCGGGACCCATTGAACGAGATGCGCGGTCCCGCCTCCTACCGCAGCCTGTGCGCCGCCCAGCCCTCTGCTCCTTCTGGCGTCCGCAGTCATTCCTTGGTCAGCCCCAGCTCCAGCTCCCTGGCAGCTGGAGAGCTGGGCCTGGGGTCGGCGGCGTGGGGCACCCCGCCCTGCGCCTCCCCTCTGCAAAAACGCAAAATGTGCTTTTCACTTGAAACAGCGTATGCCCAAGAGTTTGCTTTTTGTGGTGAAAGGAGTAATTTGACCGCCCGGGCTGAATCTGCAGTTTGAAAGATCTGGACACCTCTGAGGAATCAGGACATAGTTGACTGGTGGTCATTCCCAGACCCTCGGGCCTCCAGTCAACCAGAGCGCCTGTCCTCTGGAAGGGATAGAGGAGGTTCAACCTGTGCATGTCGTGGCCCGGCTCTGGCCCGTCATCAGGACAGAAATTGGGCTCCAGGAGCCCCCCTCCCATAGCTAAGGGATGCACAGTTGAAGTGAGGGTTCTTGGCTGACAGCATTGAAGGGGAAAAGAAGGCAACGGTCAGTGTATCGGATCTTCAAGGCAGTGAGCCCCTGGAGAGCAGGCCACTGTAATGCTCCAGCATTCTGGCCCCAGCATGTGGGGGAAAAAAGCCTTACATTTTTGCTAGAGGCCTTCTCTTCTTTCCGCTACCCTGAACATTGCCACATAGAATAGAAATATCTCAGAGAAAGAGGAAATGCTTCCACTCATTCACTACCCTTCGTCCTTCCCATCTTGGTACCTTGATGAAGCAAGGTCAGAAAGAGGCTTCTTCAGAGCACATAAGCCAGATGGGCAATGAACAGATAAACCTCAGTCATATTCACCAGCGCTGGACCTCGTGAGGCATGCCATTTAAAAGTGTTGAAATCAAAATGGATTTCAGGTTCACTCTTGGTCAACTAGAATATTCAAACAAACATTCTCCCCCTTCCCCTTTCCTTCAGTATTTGGTGAGAAGAGCTGGGACTGCTTGTGCCCAGCATATTGCAAAGCTTTAGTTGCATGGAACTTCCTGGGGTGGCTGAGTGTTTTGTACAGCTAAAAACTGAACTCTTTACCCCACCTCGACCCCTTCTCAAGCACCCCACTTTTTCTTTTCAACCATTTTAGAATCACACGTTTTTTAAATGTTTCTCTTAATTTCCTTCCTTCTCTTCACCAGCAGAGCATCTTCACACCTTCGTTTCCCCTCTCCTTTCCCCCTCTTTTTCCTTCTATTGCAGTAAGTGCTTTCTTCTCACTTACGGGGCGGATCCACATAGAACTAAGCCACATACTTACGTGGGGGATCCCTCTATAACTAACCATCACAACAGCAGTGGGTCAGCTGAGCCCAGCCCTACTGCTCTTAATCCTGCACCCCTTGTCTCTGGTCACTCAGGCATCCTCGTAGAGACAATACTTGCTTGTCAAAAATGAAAAGGTCATTTCCGATCATTTTGTCCAAGCATCTGCAGTGTATATGGGCGGGGAGGGGTGGGGACACACTTTGGTTTATTCTTTACCCTAAACTACTCTACCTCTCACTTCTAAAATGAAAATATCCCAGTCTTGGACCGCAAGCGCCTAGCCATGCTGCTCTCTCATTCTTCTACTCTCTCTACACGTGTTCTTTTATCTCACTGAGCCCTCCTATTCCTTGGCCTCTCTGGTTTTTGCCCATCTGCACTCTCCCTCTTCTATCTCTCCCTCGTGTCACCATTGATTTGGTTTCGGGTTTCTTTTTTTTTTTTTTTCCTGGCCGTGCCGCGCAGCTTGCTGGGATCGTAGTTCCCAGAACAGGGATCGAACCCGGGCCACGGGCCACTGTCGAGTCCTAACCACTGGACCACCAGGGAATTCCCTGGGGTTTCTCCTCTTTTCCTTCTTTTCCTGATCACACTCAGGCATACTAAGTTGTCAATACATCTACCACCGCTTATTCTTCTACGCTTACAACACCTTCCGTATCTCCACATCCAGTTATCACCCATAGCCAATCAACTGTTGCCTTTCAGTTCTACACACTTCTTCATGTGCTTTCAATAC
>NW_028121988.1:0-45998 GCF_965194805.1 Balaenoptera borealis | reverse complement strand
CTCAGACAGCTCGACACTGAAGGTGTAGCCTCCTCACTCGAATTCTGTACCTGCCTCACAGAGCAGTGAAATATTCCCAAAGAATTATTAAGGATGAGGGGGGGAGGCGAAATAAAAAAGATGAATCCATCGTCTGTCCTACCGTCTGTTCTGTTGGATATTACCACCATCTTGGCCCAATATGACCTTCCCACTTTTCTCTGGGTCTCCCTACTTTCCACCTCCATCCTCTCATTATATCTTACCTACACTTGGGAACGACTCTAGTTTTTCCACTTATCTTTATCAACAAGTAATCCAAATAGCAACTGTGTATATAACTCCTTAGAAACCTCAGGTCTGACTCAGTAATAATACATGACCTTCAAAGTCCAAAGTTTTCCTAATCCCCTTTATTATTATTATTATTTTTTTCTAATTTCCATGTACTTACACTCTTAAGACCTCCACTGTTCTCAGGTTCGTCTTCCCTGCAAAATCTGTCAACCTAGACATAGACTTAAGTACCACCCTCTAATTATCTCCTAGGGAATCCAGTTTTTAAAAAAGCCTCAGCAAGCCTTATGGACTTTATTAAAGACTCTTTAAGATAACCCATGGGAGATAGCAGCACACCCACAGATATCTATCTAATACACCCTCAGAGTAATTTCTTTTCTCTTTTATAAAGTCTCTTCTGGCCAATGAAGACTCTCAGCTCTTCTTCTTCAACATATGCAGTGTCTCACCCTTCTGATTACTCTCTGCTCTATCCCAGGTCCACTCCCTTTCCTGATATTACATTCTTTCCCAATTTTGTATGTTGGTAAAATCAAATAACATAAAATATAACATGTTAGTTATTATAAAGTGCACCGTTCAGTGATATTAAATGCATTCATATTATTGGGCGATCAACATCACCATTTATCTTTCTAATTCTTTTCTACGTTTTAAAACTGTAACTCCATATCCTTTAAATATAACTTTCCTTTTTGTTCCATAACCACCTGAAAAGCGTCATTACCCTCCCAATTTCTATGGTTTTGACTACACTAAGTACCCCCATATAATTGAAATAAGTAGTTGTATTGTTATGACTCACTAAAAGTCACAAAAATGGCATTTTTGGTAGCTAAATTTCCTCAAGATTCATCCATGTTGTAGCATATTCCTAGATCTTTTCCTTTTTAACACTGAATAATATTGTATTATATGGGTATACCACACTTTGCTTGTCCAGGAACTAGTGGATGAACACTTAGGTTGCTTTCATATTTTAGCTACTGTGATTATCACTGCTCTAAACACTGGAGTACAAATATTTCTTTAAGACCCTGATTTCAATACCTTTGGGTATACCTCATAGTAAAATTCCTGGATCATGTAGTAATTCTATTTTTCAATATCTGAAAAATTGCCATACTCTTTTGCAAAGCAGCTGTATCATTCTGCATTCCCTCTGACATAGCACAATGGTTCCAACTCCCTCACATCCTCACCAATAGTTGTTTTCTGCTTGTGTATGTGTGTGTGTGCTTGTGTGTATATGCATGCACACAAATATATAAACATGCATTTAGTGATATGGAGCATCTATTCAAGTGCTTAGTCATTTGTACATCTTTTTGAAGAACCATCTATTCAAGTCTTTTATCCATTTTTGAATCAGGGTGTTTGCCCTTTGTTTAGCTGTAGGAGTTCTCTGTATATGCTGAATAGAAATCTCTTGTCAGATAGATGGCTCTGAAATATTTTCTCCCATCTTGTGGGTTGCCATTTTATTCTGTTTACATTTCTTTGATACACATTTTTTTTTAACTTATGTACTGCAAATTGTTTATTTTTTTGTTAGCTGTACCTTTGTTGTTCCTTCGTTTCATATGGAGGAAAACACTGCCAAATCCAATATCATGAAGCTCTTGTCCTGTATCTTCTCCTAAGACTTTTTATATTATTAGGTCTTCTATTTAGTTTCTTGATACGTTTTCATTAATTTTTGCATATGATGTTAGGTAAGGGTCCATCTTCCTTCTTTTGCATGTTGCCCACAAGACTTCTCAGCACCATGTGTTGAAAATACTATCCTTTCTACTTTGAAAAGTCTTGGCAAATTGTCAAAAATCATTTGGCCATATATCAGGGTTTATTTCTGGGTGTTGTATTCTATTCTATTCTATTGGTCTTGAATAAGGGAGAAAAGAGTATAACCTATCCAGGTTGATGAAGAACATAAAGAAAGACCAGGACTGAGAATTAGGAGGGCAATATAAAACAGCAGGGAGTAAAAGACAGTGTGAGAGAAGATCTTGTATTTGCGAGTTCATGGAAATAGGATCATGCTAAAACCACTAAACGCCTGACTTTGAACAATACGGTAAATGTGCCAGCAAGAAACATAACACTTACCCATCTCTGGGAAATATAGTATGGGCATAAAGATACACTACACATAAATATATTAAAAAGGGAAGGGTTTTCATGGTGTGAGAATATTGTGGCATTTGAAATACAATTCACTTCTGTTCTACCATTGTCTCTAAAATTTATCAAAGTGTATATACAAGCAATTCCAATTCTGGTAATGTGCTTGACAGGTTTATATATGAACTTCAGTGGAGCAGTAAATGTACATTCATAGTAGGACTGTTCCCTAAACCAAAAAACAAAACACAAAAACTGCAAAGACTAGAGTTCACTTTGTCAACACACATACAGATGCAATGATGGTCAACGGTCCGAAAACAGAAGGTGAGCATGGGTGAAAGAGGTTAATCCCCAGGCTGGGGTGGGGTGCAGAGTTTGAGGGTAACACAAGTAGAAAAGGCTTTTGTCCTATCCTTGATTTTTGAGGTATGGAAATTCACAGGTCACTACCTTCATTTCAAACTGAATGAATGCACTATTCAATTTTTTTAAACAGGTGAAGTAAACATGAGTGATAATAAATTTCAAACTGTCGCTAATCAAATAAGATACTAAGAAAACTTAAATAATATGATTTAAGAATGAAGTAGAGAGATTGTCCAACATGGTAGCATTCAAAGACCCAGAGCTTGATGCCTCTCATGGGCACACCAAAGTCACAACTGTTTACAGAACAGCAATTGATGAAAAAGGCCGGGACCTACCATAAAAGATGTTTTACAGCTAAAGATATAAGGAAGGCACCTCGACAAGACAGAAAGGAAGGGCAGAATCTCAATAGAGTCAAGACCCATACCACCAAGTGGGTGGCCCACAAATGGGAGAATAATTACAATTTCAGAGGTGCTCCCAGGTAGCAAGGGGTATGAAGCCAACATCAGGCTCCCAAGCCCAGGGATCCTGTTGTGGAAAGAAGAGTTCCTAGAAAGTTGGGCTTTGAAGACCAGTAGTGCTTATTTTCCAGAGAGCCAGAGGGTTGTGGGAAATAGAGATTCCACTCTTAAAAGATGCTCACAAAATCCCACGTGATCTGAGAATCAGAACAGAAGCAGTCATTTGAAAGGATCCCGGGTCACACCTACCTCCTGATCTTGGAGAGTCTCCCAGAGAGGCATGAGGCAACTACAGCACAGCCTCAGGGACAGAGACACTGGCAGCAGCCATTCGGGGGAGCTCCTTCTACCTCGTGGATGCTGGTACCAGCAAGCATAATTTCAGAATCCTCCCTGTAGCTTATCAGCCTCAGGACCGAGCCCCACCCATTTCCACCAGACTACAGACACAAGTACTAGGATGCTGCAGGCCAAGCAACTAACTGAGCAGGGGCATAGCCCCATCCACCAGCAAACAGGCTGCCTTCAGATCCTCTCAGTGCACAGCTGCCCCTGGACATGGGTCCAGCCACCAAAAGCCCCAGGACCAGCCTCCACACCTCAGTGGACAGGCACCAGCCCCAGAGTCCCTGGCCCCTCTGACAAGTGAGCCTGCTCTGGCCTTGGAGTCAGCCTCACCATGGGCAGGTGGTAACTGCACAGGGACTGGATGGAGCTTGGACCTACCCAACAGCAAACCTGCTTTAGCAGTGGGATCAGCCTCATACACCAACAGGCACACACCAGCTCCAGGAATACCACAGCCCAGCAGCCTGTGTAACCAGGCCACTTAATTGCAGGCCAGAAGCAGCCATGGACTCAGCTGGGTCCTGACCCCGCCCATCAGAATGCCAACACAAGATTAGGGATACCCCCGGCCCTGCAGAGAGCTGTGTCAGGAACAGTGATCCAACACCAACTCTGTGGCTCCTGGGCCCTGCAGCCAGAACGCAGAACCTGTCTCTTCCTCCCAGTAGCCAGCATAGCCCCAGAACCAGTGACTGGGCACTAGGCCTGATATCACCTGGACTGCAATTCTACCCATAAGTGAACCAGCACCAGATTTGGTGTCCCCCAGAGTTGTGCAGCCAGCTGCCTTATGATTTAGTCTCACCAAGCAGCACAGACAGCCTCCATACAAGGCAGAGCCTGGCAAACAAGCAGTCTGGGGGCAGCCAAGCCTACCAGACTACCCACAGTAGTCAGCCCGCCACAGCAGAAGAGCCCAAGCAGCCCACATAGGGGGTACACCTAGAATATACAGCTCTAGTGACCAGGGGAGAGGGGGCTGCTGGGACCCATAGGACAGCTCCTACAAAAGGCCACTTCCCCAAGGTCAGGAAATGTAACGAACCTACTACACACATAGCAATAAAAACAGGAAGTTAAGAAAAATGAGGTGACACAGAAACACGATCCAAATGAAGGACCAAGATAAGAATTCAGAAGAAGATCTAAGTGAAGTGGAGATAGCCAATCTCCTCAACAAAGGGTTCAAGGTAATGACTGTAAAGATGATCAAAGAACTCAGGAGAAGAATGGACGACCAGAGCAAGAAGTTAGAATTTTTTTAAAAAGAGTTAGACCATTAAAGAACAACAAAACAGAGATGAGGAATACAATAACTGAAATGAAAAATACATTAAAGGAAACTACTGTAGACTAAATGTTACAGAGGAATGAATCAGAAAACTGAAGGACAGAGTACTGGCAATCACTGAAGATGAACGGTAAAACAATAGATTAAAATGAAATGAGGAAAGTTGAACAGACTTGTGAAACAACATCAAGTGTACTAATATTCGCATTATACTGGTCCCAGAAGCAAAAAGGAAAGACAAAGCAGTGTAGAACATACCTGAAGACATAAGAGTTGAAAACTTCCCTAACCTGGGAAAGAAAACAGACATCCAAGTCCAGTAAACACAGTAAGGCCAAAGCAAGATCAACCCAAAGAGGACCACACCAAGACTCATTGTAATTAAAATGGAAAAAAAAATAAAGATAAAAAGACACTATTAAAAGGAGCAAAGGAAAAGCAACAAGTTACAAACATGGGAAATTGCATAAAGTTATCTGCTGACTTTTCAGGATAACCTCTGCATGCCAGAAGGGAGTGGCATGGTATATTTAAAGTCATGAAAGGGAAAAGCCTATAAGCAAAAATACTCTACCCAGCAAGGCTCTCCTTCAGATTTGATGGTGAGATCTAAAGTTTTACAGAGAAGCAAAACTAAAAGAGCTCAGCATCGCCAAACCAGCTTTATGAGAAACCTCAAAGGGGTTTTTCTAAGTGAAAAAGAAAAGGTCACGATTGAAACATAAAAATTAGGAAAGGAAACTTACTAAAGGAAAAACCTCATTGGTTAAGGCAAATATTCAACAAAGGTAGTAAATCAACCATGGACACAGCTAATAGGAAGGATGAAAAAAAAACAGTAATAAAATCATCTATATTCACAATAAGAAGTTAAGGGACACACAAAACAGGTAGATGTAAAATATAAGGTCAAATTCAGTAACTGTGGGGGAGCAGAGTAACAATGCAGGGTTGTTAGTGTCCATGTGAAATTAAGAGCTCAGCAACTTAAATAATCACACACACACACACACACACACAAACAAAACTGAAAGAAATCCAAACATAATATTAAAGATAGTCCTCACATCACAGATGAAGGGAATAAAAGGGGAAGAAAGGAACACTGAAGAAATTAAAGAGGGATTCTAAAAATACCCAAGACAAATGAAAATGAACATACAATGATCCAAAATCTATGGGACACAGCCAACACAGTTCACAGGGGGAAGTTATAGTGATACAAGCTTATTCTTAGGAATCAAGAAAAATATCAAATAAACAACCTAACATTACACCTGAAGGAATTAGAAAAAGAAGAAAAAACAAAACTCAAAGTTGTCAGAGAGAAAAATTAAGAAAACTATACCATATGCAATGACATCAAAAAGAATAAGATACCTAGGAATAAACACACCTAAGCAGGTAAAAGACATGTGCTCAGAAATCTATCAGCCATTGGTGAAAGAAGTTGAAGACAACACAAAAAGATGGAAAAATATAGCATGTGCATCGACTGGAAGAATTAATACTGTTAAAATAACCATACTACCAAAGACAATCTACAGATTTAATGCAATCCCTATCAGAATACCAAAGCATTTTCACAGAACTTGAAAAAGTCATTTTAAAATTTGTATAGAAACACAAAGACCCCAAATAGCCAAACAATCTTGAGAAAGAACACAGCTGGAGGCATCACGCACCTTGACTTCAGACTATACTGCAAAGCGACAGTAATCAAAGAGAAAGGTACCAGAGCAAAAACAGACCCAAAGATCACTGGAATAGAATAGAGATCCCAGAAATAAGCCCACACACTTATATTTAATTGATTTATGACAAAGCAGGCAATATGGAGAAAAAACTGTCTCTTCAATAAGTGGTACTGGGAAAACTGGTCAGCTACATGGGAAAGAATAAAATTAGATTATTTTAGCACACCATATATAAAATAAATGCAAAACTGAATAAAGATCTAAATGTAGGACCAGAAACCATAAAACCCCTAGAGGAAAATATAGAACATTCTTCAACATAAATGATAGCAACAGTTTTAGGTTCAGTCTACTAAGGCAAATGAAACAAAAGCAAAAATAAACAAATGGGACTTCACTAAACTTAAAAGATTTTGCACAGCAAAGGAAACCAAAGGCAAAATGAAAAGACAACCTGCTGAGGGAGAGACAATATTTGCACATGATAAGAGGTTAACATCAAAAAAGATGACCAAGCAAGGGTTCATACCTAAACTACAGAAACAGCACATACAACTCAATATCAAAAAAAAAAAACACCCAAAATCTTTTTTAAAAAAATGAGAAGACCTAAATAGACATTTTTTCCAAGGAAAAACTACATATAGACAGTCAGAACTCACAAAGATGCTAAACATAGCTAATCGGCAGTAAAATGCAAATCAAAACTATGAGATATATCACCTCAGTCTTGTCAGAATGACTGTCATCCAAAAGATCACAAATAACAAAGGTTAGTGAGGATGTGGAGAAAGGGAAACTCTTGTACACTCTTGATGTGAATGTGAAGTAGTGCAGCTACTGTGGAAAGCAGAATGGAGGTTCCACAAAAACCTAAAAATAGAACTACCATAATATCCAGCAATTCCACTGTTGGGTATATCAGAAGGAAACAAAAACACTATTTCAAAAAAAATAACTGCACACCAATGTTCATAACAGTGTTATTTGCCATAGCCAAGATATAGAGTCAAACTAAATGTTCATCAATAGCTTAGCGGATAAAAAAGATTTTTTATGATGACTTCAGCAAAAAATGACATTTTGCCATTTGCAAGAACATGGATGGATTTGGAGGGTATTATGCTTAGTAAAATAAGCCACAGAGAAAACAAGCATGGCATGTTATGAGAAAAAAAGCATGGTATGTTATGAGAAAACAAGCATGGTGTGTTATCACTTACACGTGGCATCTAAAAAAATTGAATACAACAACAACAAAAAAAACAGACTCACAGATTAAAGAACAGACTAGTGGTTACCAGCAGGGAGAGATAGGGTGGAGGGGCAAAATAGTGGTAGGAGATTTTGAGGTACAATCCACTATGTATAAAATCAATAATCTACAGTGATGTACTGTATAGCATGGGGAATATAGCCACTCTTTTATAATAACTACAAATGGAGAAGAACCTAAACATTTATGAATCACTATGCTGTACCTCTGAAACTAATATAATAATGTAAATTAACTATAGATCAATAAAATATAAAGTAAGAAACAATAAAGGGGAGACACAGATTATTAGATAGAAATCAATTAAATAAACACAAGTTTTGGAAATCAAGGAATTAAAAAACAACACGTAAGACACAACATTGGCATTTAAAGTGTACAATCTATTCATTTAAAAGAAATCATTTAAGTGGTAAAAAATGGTACCCATTCTCACAATTTTGTATATCTAGGATAAATTATTATCTACAAAAATATGTTACAAATATTCACTCAAAAAGAAAGAGAAAATTGGGATAAACCCATTTTAGTATCCAAATTTAATATCAAAGTCTCTATGCAAAATTGATTTGAATAAGCTCTGTTAGCCACTTCTAGTTTCTTTGTGATGTAAAATCTTTTAAAGCATAAAAATCAGCCTTTCTACATTATTCCACTGGACATACATAGAAGTTAAAAGAAATGAGAAGACAGAACAATCCACCAGGAAGGCGAATTTACTGAGAAACAGTCATTCGTTCTCCCTCCTCCTTTTCTTTTCCTCCTTTTCCAGGTCTCTTTCGGTTCCGATCAAGAGAAATCTTGAGAGTTCTGAGAATATTTCTTTGAGGGCTTCAAATCACCATACCTACATCCTCTGCCACAACTACACACACGGGAACAAAAATAAACCTCTGCTATCTACTCACGTAGGAGGGATTCATTCAAAATAAACTCCTACATGGAGACCAACAGGTGAGTTTTCTACCTGTTCTTTCTAATGTCCTTCCATTATAGTAAATCCCACACATTATGAGGAAGAAACGGTTATGTGAGCTTTTCCTTGACGTCAAAAAACTTGCATTCATTTCAAGTACCTGGTGATCATAGGGTACAGCCAGGGAAGGTGCCATCCCCCTTGGGGGGAGGGGCGGTGGATGGGCTCCCGCACCCATGCACCTCCTGATGCACAGATTCTGGAGAAACAAAGGGCGGTCACACCGCAGTCAGCCTGTCAGGCTGTCGGGCCACTGGGCAACCCGACCAGCCTGGAAGTGCCCCATCAGTTTGCTGAAAGCAAAACCCTGTCCCCCCTGTGAAGCCAGGCAATTTGGGTCAGAGAGTCAGAGGAGACCGGTAATCAACTCCTCCTCTCTGCTCACCTCCTTGGGGTTACAGCAAGCCCATCTCCAAACCCAAATCTGACCCTGGAGTGCCAAACTGGGAGTGGCAGGTGGGCTCTGCCGGTGCTTCAGCGCCCCCTGGAGGTTGTCTGCTCTAATGGCAACTCTCAGCCCTTCCTCCTCCTCCTTCCCTAGTCCTGGGGGCTGCCTTGGCCTCCTGCAGCTGCTGGCCTGAATTCATTCTTCTTTTTTCTCCAATTACAATGAAGTGTCTTACAGAGGTTTGGAATCTCTTGAAGAAGGAAGATCTTTTAGCCAATACACCTTAACCGTGAGAAGTTGGTTTCAAGAATGAACCTGAAATACTGTATTTTTCTCCTGATGATTCCAAGGAGAGACAGCTCAAGTTTTCTAAATCATAAGAAAAACCAAGGTAAATATGATATTCTGAGCCAGAGATGAAAAAGCAGTTTTTAGCACCCCCTCCTCATGTCATATGACCGGGATTTAAATCAATCAACTGCCACTGGTTTTTAAATCAAGTGACCCAACTTTAAATCCATCAGCTGCTTCCCTGTAACTCACGTGACTTGGCTTTGAATAGTAAGAAATGCAGAGGTATAAAAATGATGTTCTGAACAATAAATGGAAAGACAACATTTTAGAAAGTTTTTTCCTTTTCGAATGGACCATTCATTGCCTACAGAATAAAGGATTCCCTTGTGGATTTCTTGAACTGTAAACACATACATTGTCTCCGTTGGCTTGATTGACGTAGATTTGGGGGTTTTTTTGTTGTTGTTGTTGTTAACATCTTTATTGGAGTATAATTGCTTTACCTTGTTGTGTTATCTTCTGCTGTATAACAAAGTGAATCAACTATTCGTATACATATATCCCCATATCCTCTCCCTCTTGTGTCTCCCTCCCACCTTCCCTATCCCACCCCTCTAGGTGGTCACAAAGCACTGAGCTGATCTCCCTGTGCTATATGCAGCTGCTTCCCAATAGCTATCCATTTCACCTTTGGTAGTGTATATATGTCCATGCCACTCTCTCACTTCATCCCAGCTTACCCTTCCCCCTCCCTGTGTCCTCAGGTCCGTTCTCTACATCTACGTCTTTATTCCTCTGCAGCGACTCCTGCTAGGGACGGATACTTCCTTTTATGCTCAGGGAAATCCCCTAGTTTGAATATGATTTGAGTCTGATCCTGTGAAACCATCAGAACTTCCCACCAGAGATAAATGAGGAGATTCTGGCCTTTATTAGTATGCATGATGAACACGGGTGTCCTGGCTGTACTTGCCAACCCTCCTATTTTACCCACCTATTTTTATCCACCTTCCTCCCTGTGAGTACCTTTGACCAACCCTGAGTTCAGACTCCTGACCTATTCCAGTGACTTTGTCAGCCTTTCTTTAAAAATGGACAGGTAATAAAACGAATTTAACCTAGAAGCAGCAGCTCAGTAAGGGAAATAAAATCATCAGAAGTTATCTAATCACAGCCACAGCCATCCAGGGCTCTGTCTTACCTGCTGGGTCATAAGAATGGGACCTTCCTAAACTTGAAGGGCATCCAATCAAATAAGTAAAGGTCTGCTCACCTCTGGCTCTTGGAGGGATTGCTAGGCACTCTACACAGTGTATACTAACTGCAAAACACTGTCATGGTTGTGAAACACCTATGTTCCAGGAAAGCTTTTTGGGGTGCATGGGGAAGGTTTCTTTTTGACATCAAGCAAAAAATAAATCACCAAGCTCTTTGAGCACAGGGGTTCTTAAGAGAGCAGTAGAAGGAAGGAATGGGCAGAAAAGACGATCTCCAGTGAAGTGAAGGCCGTTTTTCCAAAAGAGTAGGATTTAGTCTCAGTTTAAGGAGAACACTTTTAAATAGCTGGGACAGCTCCAAACTGCAGTTTAGGGAGCGAGTGCTTCAAAAGAACAGTGCTTTAAAAGCCCTGGCAAGGCAGCAAGAGGATGAAGAGTTGGTTTTGCATAGTTTTGAACACAGGAGTAAAGAAGCAGAGGCATCTCTGACTAAAAGGCCCTGAGATCCTATGGCATCAATGGGTCAGTTGCAGGGGCAGGGGGTGTGGGGGGCGATATTTCTCTCTCAACGTCTCCCAGGGCAGCCACCCCTCCCGACCCCACCCCCCCACACCCTTCACCCTTCCTCCCTCCACTGTTGGGTCCCCAGGGACAGCACTTTTCAAGCTGGAGCCCTCAGGCACCATCTCTGCTGTCTGGATTCTTCCTGGAGCCTGGCAAGTTCTGGGACAGGAAAGCGGGTCTGCAAGGCCGCTGCGGTGCAGTCGGACCTGGAGGCCTGGAGGGGAACTGGAGCCCTGAAGCCCACCCACGTCCTTGAAGCCGAGGGAGGAACACATCCTCCTAACAGTACTTCTCAGGGGTCAGCGTGCTCCCCACCCGACGGTGATCCATACTCACTTGAGGCAGCAAGGACTGCCTCTAACTGGCCCCCTCGATTCCTCCTTAAGGGTCCTCGCACATGTGTGATAGCGCAGGCCCCGGATCTCTTTAGTCAGCTGAGGCCAGTGCTGCCGGCATCCCACCAGTCCCATCCCCCAGCCCCTCTCTCTGGGACTGTATCTAATAGAAGAAAGAGCACAGAGGAATTGGCTGAATCAAGGGACCTGGGAGCCTGGGGATGAGTTTGAAGACCGAGAACCTAAGGCGCAATTACATATTATTGGAAACTCTTGTGGAGTGTGTGGGGGGGAGGTTAGGAGGCTGAGAGGCTGAGTCGACCTGGTGAGTCCAGCCCCAGGACACCACACAGCCCTGTCCCCCTTTCCCTGCCATCAGACAAGCGGTGCCGCAACTCCAGACGGGACTCTGCACTTCCCCCTCCCTGATTCTCCAGAAGAGCAGGTGGCCCCCCTCTGAGGGCAGGGGCAAGACAACGGACCAAGTCCCCCTGCACAAAGGCGCTACTGGAATCTCTTCCTGAGCAGCAGTGCTGGCTTGGAGCGAACCCGTGCACCGCCAAAGTTGGTCTCATCCTGCAGCTGAGGGACGCAGGCTTTAAGTCAGCTGCCTTGGCTTTAAATCAATCAGTCCCCCCTTTAAGTCAGGTGACCCGACTTTAAATCACTGTGTGCCCCTCAAGCCTGCCACTTCAAAAGTTGGGAACTTCACTTTGATCCCAGCACCTCACACAGCTGAATGCACACTGTAGTCACCCCAAGCCTGGCTTAGAGGCAGGATATAAGGTAAGGGGATGGGCTGCACACATGGTGAGAAGGGTACACTTCATGTACCAGAAGGGTCCAGGTACTCTGGGTACAGCAAGCAGTGCACGATACAGCAGCTCCCTGGCAAAGCTGCTGATGCACAGGGGGAGCAGGCACACCCAGGCACGCAGAGGTTCCAGGCAGGGAGCTGGGGCACAGCCAGCCGGGAGGGTGTGAAAGCCGAGGATCTGAGCCTTCTTGAGAAAGGCAGACACAGAGGATGGATGAGAAACAAAGACCAGATGAAACATGGATTTGAAAAGCACACCCTGCTCTTGAAATTGGGGTGGGGTCACCCCAGATTTGAGTCTTCTTACGCCCCTGTAACTAGTGCTTTGGCATTTGCCCAATTACTTGTGAAATGTGACTGATAATATCTAAACCATAGAATACTGCATTTGGAGTGGTTTTGCGTGTTTATGTTTCTATAGTGGAATAATCTTTCCTACAAGAAAAATGTACACAATCTGAAATAAATTCAAACCCCTCTTTAAAAAGTACTATATCGGACTTCCCTGGTGGGGCAGTGGTTAAGAATCTGCCTGCCAAGGCAGAGGACATGGGTTCGAGCCCTGGTCAGGGAAGATCCCACATGCCGCGGAGCAGCTAAGCCCATGGGCCACAACTACTGAGCCTGCAGACCACAACTACTGAAGCCCGCGCGCCTAGAACCGGTGCTCCACAACAAGCGCAGCAAGAGAAGCCACCGCAATGAGAAGCCCGCGCACCGCAACAAAGAGTAGCCCCCGCTTGCCGCAACTAGAGAAAGCCTGCGCATAGCAACGAAGACCCAACGCAGCCAAAAACAAATTAATTAATTAATTAGTTAACTATTTTAAAAAAAAAGTACTATATCCTTCTGTACAGCTTCTCTGGGAAGAACAGAGAGATGGCGTAGGAGAGTGAGAAAGACCAATATTTAGTGCACATCTCTCATGCAGGTGCTCTGCTGGCTCAGATAGATTTATCCCCACTTTACAAAGGAGGAAATAATCTCAGAGAGGTTTAGTAATTTTCCCAAAGCCAAACAGCTATGGAGTGGCAGAACCAAGATCTGAACCAAGTCTGTTACCTTCAAAGCCTAAGTCCTCATCACAACAAAACTCAATTAATATTTACATTTATCGAATTACATTGCAACCTGGGGAGTTCTTGGCACAATCCTGAATAAGAGTGAGAAAGAAAGAAATAGCATTGTTCCTACAGTCAACCCAAATTTTTGGAGCAGCTCCTAGATGCCTGGCCCTTTTTGGGGTTCAGCAGTGATCAAGACAGGAAGAGTCCTGCTTTCATGAACCACGTAGTGGGGAGGAGAGACGGGTGCAACTTGGGTGAGGGATTTCACCTTGCTGGACCTCTGTTTTGTCATCTGGAAAATGGGATGGGTGTTCCTCATTTTCTGGGATTGTCCAGCCCTCACATTCTCTGATTCCATAAGAAGCATTTGTTTTCCTGTTTCTTTAAAATTCATTCAGGCCGTGAGCTGTGATGAATGTTGTTAGCTGCTCCCCAAAGCACTCTATTCCCACCCTTTTCCTGTGATCAGGTCTTTCCCGAAACATGACTCACAGTCAGTCAGTCAAGTCACAGAACCTAAGGGGCACCCAGCAGAAAAATTCCAACCCTTGCTTCCCAGGAGCTCTGCGGTCTACCTGCCAGGTAAACTTAACTCACCTGGCACAAGGTGGCCATCCCTGGTTTCACATCAACATGATCTCAGGCACAAACCTCCTTGTTTTTCCATTTTGTCTTTAAGTTACTTGTTGAAACAACTGCACAAATATGACAAAGGTATAAAATCAGGCATCTTCTGCCCCCAGTGCCTACTAATAAATGATTTTCTGCCACTTTAATGATAAAGATAGAACATTTCAACATTCTGCTACCCTTATTATTTGCCATTTTTGTTGATATTTCTATTGAATACATCTTTCAATATTTTAACAATGGAACATTTATTTAGGTTGTTCCAGACCCAGCCTTTAGTGGTAAAGGTTTTGTTGTTATATTTCTATTATGTTTCCTTTAAAAATCATTATCCTATTTAAATGGATTAAGTCAATTCTATAGGCATTTATCTTATGATATTGATGGAATTGATACATAGAGGGCAGTAGTACAAGTTGATTGGACTTGAGAACCTCTATTAGCACAGTTAAGTATAAATATTGTCTATATGTAAACCAAAGTACATGCCGAGTGAGATTCTCCGACTTTTTTCACTGTCTGCCCCTCAAGCCTGTGGGAAATGGAATATTTCTTGCCCTATCAGTAAACAAAGGATGCCACAGTCTTCAGCACTTGCAGCCCTCCAATGTGAGCCGGCGGGCCCTGAGGCACTCAGGATATGCAAATACAGAATGCAGGCCCCAGAGAGCTGAGGTGCATATCAAAGGAAGGAATTCAGTGAGCCCATACAAAGAAAAGCGCCGCATTCCTCACCTTGGGAGAGCTGGTTTTCCTTAGTTAACAATCACCTTTTGATGTTCCCCATTACCTGCGCCAGTCCCCTGCCCTGTCCCCTCCCCCCGGTACTTTAGCTCAGGGAGGAAGGAGCGCAGAGGGACTCGGCTGAATAAGGGGCCTGCGCGCCTCGGGAGGAGTTTTCAGCCGCTTTCCCCGCAGTCGGGAGGAGGGGCGCTGACGCTGCAGCCGGACCCTGCGCCTCCCTTGCCCCGTTTCCCCTCAGGACGCTCAGGCCGACCCGCTCCCCACGCCCACCAGGCCTCGCGAGCCAGGCCGAGGGCAGGGGCGAGAGGAGGGACCGAAGTTCCCGGGGACCAGACGCTGGAGGCCGCTCTTTCTGCACAGCAGCGGCGGGTGGCAGCGAAACCCTGCCCCTCAGAAGCTGGTCTTGTGCTGCCGCCCGGGCACCGGACCAGGCGGAGGGTCGGCGCCCACTTACCCGGCCCGCCGTCCCCGCGACTGTCACGGCTTCGGCCGCCGGGGCACCTCCAGAGCCGGCAGCCTCAGTGAGGTGGCCCTCCCCTCGGGCTCCGGGGCAGTTCCGTGACGGCGGAGGGAAGAGACCCCGCCCGAGCCGGGAGTTCCAGCTCTGAGGAAACGCGGGCTCTGTTCAGCGCGCAGTGGGTGGGACCGCTCTGCCCCGAGGCCTTCCGGGAGGGAGCGGGGCGGCGGGGGAGGGAGCCGCCAGGAGCGCAGGGCCCCGTCGGGGGGTCCTGGAGGGGCGGCCCGGCCTGGGGGCCACGCCCACTGTGGCCGCAGCCCAGGTCTTTTTCCAGGAATCCTACACGAAAAAGTTAGAAAAAGACACAGTCTACAGTAAATATTCACAAATGATTGTTGCTGCTGTGCTCACTATTCTATTAAAGGTGTAAAATCCATAAAACACTTTAAGTTCAAAATTAAATATGAATTTTTACCTTTCTAATTATGTCTCTGATATTCACAGTTGTGGTTAATGAATCAGAGACTGTGGCATCACTAGTTAAAAATGAGCTTGTTAAAAAAATAGAACTCAGGCCCACCGGACCTACTGAATCACAATCTGCACTTTTACAATCTCCCCAGTGTACTTGTGTACCCATGAATAGTTGAAAGGTACATTTCTACCTCGACATGTCTTTTCTGTATGAGAAATACACACACTTTATCCAATTTGATATAAATAAAACACTCAAAAATGCATATGCCTGTGTTGAAACCATCATTTTATCATTTCTTTTCCAGACAAGTATAGTCTCTATACTGGTTTTGTGGATCACATGCCATACTCTTTTCTTGTAGTTAGAAATAAGGTAGAGAAAGTTACTTTGTAAAAAAAAAATATCTATCTATCTATATATATATATATATATTAGTGGATAATTGAAGACACTCTTCTAAATTAAAAGCAGTTCTCTTAACTTGCTGTTTTCTTCTTGGGTCGCATTATGAACTCTTCCCGTGGCCACATGGCATGTGTACTTTGAATTTCAGGGACTGCTGACATTCCAGGATGTGGCCATAGATTTCTCTCAAGAGGAGTGAGAATGCCTGGACCAAGATCAATGGGAATTGTACAGGGATATGATGTTAGAGAAGTATAGGAACCTGCTCTCCTTGGGTGAGGATACCTTCCTTCCAGAATTCCTTATCCAACCACAGGGTTTGGAGTCCTTCATTTGTAGAATGTCTCCTGAAATCTTCTGCTTCCTACAATAGGGTTTCAGATTGCAACGTTTCAGGAAAGATTGGGAGTTTGTGGGTATAATTTTTCTTATTCTTTTAAAATTGCAGCCTCCCTTTTAATATACTTTGTAACTGCTTGGGATGTGTCTCTATGGACTGTGTACTATATGCTTCTGTTATAGTCCTTACAATATTTTATTGTCTTATTTTCTGTAACCATTTTCCATGGATTCTTTGGGCTTAAGGTATAGTAAAAGGGAGACTGCGATTCTCCCTTTAAAAGGGGACTTATTAAAAGGGGACTTCCCTGGTGATGCAGTGATTAAGAATTCGCCTGCCAATGCAGGGGACCCGCTTCGATCCCCGGCCCGGGAAGATCTCACGTGCCACGGAACAACTAAGCCAGTGGGCCACAACTACTGAGTCTGCACGCCACAACTACTGAAGCCGGTGTGTCTTGAGCCCGTGCGCCATTTATTTTTTGGAGAATAAAACCACTTCTGAGTGATTAAAATTTAGGCCAGCTAGTCAAAATGCTTTATCACCTGTTCTTCTAAAACACTGATCAATGGAACAAGTTTTACTAGGGATAACAGTGTAATTGTATTCTGGAGTTCATATGGGCAATATGGTTTATGACCTTGATGCTGGATCACGACATTTCAATGGTATAACTGCTATTAATTGTCTGTTTGTTCAACGATTAAAGTCTCACGTGATCTGAGCTCAGACTGGAGTCATCCTGGTTGGTTTCTGTCTATTGCAGATTTCTTCCAGTATGAAAGGACAAGAGCAATACGGCTTACTTTACAAAATGTCTTCAAACTAAATGATGATATAATCTACCTTCAATTAATTTATACATACCCTACTGTAGAACAGGGTTCGTTACGGTGGCAGAGCCCGGTAATTATGTAAAACTGAAACTTTTTCTGCACTGGTTCAAGTCCTCTTCCTAAGAATATGTTTATAATCAACATTCTTTCACAAATTACCCAACTTAATTCACCAGAGCATTCCTCATATTAACTAAATGGAAAATCCTAGGCTATATACAAATCCAGAAAGGGCCAAAAATCATCAGCCCCCATGGATGATCACAACCCATTGCTGAGGCATTCAAATTACTTATTAAAGAACCACTATGTCCATCAACATCATCAATTTATATATTATTGCCCCAGTGCTAGCCTTAACCCTGGCTCTCACAACATGAATTCCTCTTCCCATATCTTATCCACTAATTAATATAAATGTAGGCATATTATTTCTATTAGCCATATCACACCTAGCCATTTATTCCATCCTCAGATCTGGATGAACTTCACATTCAAAATACTCACTCACTGGAGCTCTAGGAACAAGAGCACAGACAATCATCTCATATGAAGTAATGTAGCAGTTATTCCATTCTCAGTCTTACAGATAAATGGATCATTTACACTTTCAACAGTAATTATTACACAAGAACACCTATGACTAATTTTCTCCTGACCCCTACCCAGAATTTGATTATCTCCGCAGTAGCAGAAATCCAATGAAGCCCCACTTGATTTAACAGAAGTAGAATCAAAACCCGTATATGTCTTCAATGTAGAAAATGTAGCAGGCCCATTCACCCTGTCCCTCCTAGACAATATGTCAATTTCCCTATAATAAACATTTCCACAGCAATCTATTTTTAGGAGCATTCGACAATCCCTAGGTGCCAGAATTATAGATTCTTTCATCGTGTAAATATAGTTTTTTTAAAAAGTAATTTTTATAGTTTTACTGCCTTTAAACAAAATGTACTCCATTGCTGTGGAATATTCCTTCATAGGAGCGTGCTTGGTTCATTTCTGCATCCGCCTGTGATGGCCTTCAGGTTCTTTCAGGTTTGGCTCCTGTGGCTGCGAGTCCATGTCCGTGTGTCCTGGTGCAGGGCTGGTGGGTTTGTGTTCAACTGGGAGGAGCACTGTGGGTCTCTGTGCAGGGACTTCGCTATCTGAGGCCCGATTGTTTCAGAAGTGGTTGCATCCCCCCGTTGCGTACCAGGCTTTCCATTGCTCCACATCCGGCTGATATTTGATACTATGTCTTTCATGTCTGCCATTCTGGTAGGTGTACGCACAGTATTTTTCTTATGGCTTTAATCCCTCTGTTGTTAGTGAAGTTGTGCATCTTGTGGTATTCATGGACTATTTCCTGTTGTTTTTTAAAAAGTTTAAAAAATTGTGGTCAGATATACATAACATAAAATTTACTATCTTAACCATTTTTAAGTGCACATTTCAGGGTCAAGAAGTAATTCACACTGTTGTGCAAACCTGACCACCATCATCCTCCAGAACTTTTTCATCTTGCAAAATTGAAACAGTCCCCATTAAACACTCACTCCCCATTGTCCCTCCCTCAGCCCCTGGCACTCAACATCCTACTTTATGTCTCTAGGTTTCCGACTGCTCTAGGGGCCTTGTATGAGTGGATCAAGCACTCTTTGTTTTTTTGTGTCTAGCTTACATCACTGAGCATAATGCCCTCAAGGTTCATCCCTGCTGCAGCCTGTGTCAGAATTGCCTTCCTTTTTAGGCTGAATAGCATTCCCTTGTATTGATGGACCGTGTTTCTCTTCTCCATTCATCCATTAGTGGACACATGTAATAGCTACATTCATTTCTCCTGTCATAATATTTGTGGAATAACATCAGAAAGTCCTATGAATCAAAAGTCATTTGCCATTAACTTTTTTCTTAAACTTTTTGTTGTGAAAAACATCAAGGCTAAGAAAAGGGAAAAATACATGTCAGCTTCACTTGTGTTCAGGAATTAATGCTTTACGGATTCACTTTATTCCCTGTGTGTGTGCTATGCGTGTGCATGTGCCTGTTTGCATACATATGCTGTGCATGTGCATAGGTATGTGCACTTGCACACATTAGTGTGTGCATGGGCATATGCGTGCATGTGTGTTCACATGCTAGTGTGTGAATATAGTTGTGCTGTGCACATGCATATGTTTGTGTGTGTGCTGTGCCTGCCTGTGCGCACACCTGTGTGTTTGCTGGAACCACTTGCAAGTTGGTTGCAGACTGAATTGTGCCCCAGATATATCCGCACGCAGCTGCTCTAACAATCCTGCGTAGCCACGTAAAGGTCACAGATCTCAGGGATTTAAATGGATGGAGCAGGATATCCTGACACAGAGTGTGTCTTCCAATGACTGTCACTGTCTCAGTAACATCCTTCACACCTTCTTTAAGCCCCATTCAGGGTCCAGTTTAGACTCCCTTTACATTCAGTCACCTGCCCCAGGTCCCCTAAAGCAACAATGTCACCGTTGGAGAGCCCGGTCAAGGCTGGGGGTGCCCCTCCTGTTGGCCTGGCCTCCAGGCCCTGCACTTGGCTCCTGTGTTCCCATCTCTCAGCCAGGCCCCGATTTGGATGGGGCCGCCACCTCTTTCCACACAGGGTCCCATCGCCCAGTCAAGGGGGTTCATTCTCCCCAAACACAGCATCAGGAGTGGGGGGGTGTGTGACAGTCCCCACTGGGTCTCCTTCATGTGAGACCCTGTGCTGTTGAAAGAGCAGGCACCCTGCCCTCGGGGGTGGGGGGCTTGGGGGTGACATGCGGCCCACGATGGGCAGGCGGGTTTCCGGATGGGGCGAGCCAGTGTGCAAGGAGTTCCGCGGTGGGTTCTCCTCTCCAACGGCTTCTGTGCCCCTACCTCTCCCCGTGCCTCCCCTTGAAGACAGCGCGGTGCCCGGGACGGGAGCCATGGGAGCCGTCAGCCACCGCCCCCTCTACACACACACACACACACACACACACGCACGCACACGCACACGCACACGCACACGCACACGCACACGCTGCAGGGAAGCAGGACCTGAGTGCAGGGCTCTCAGCGGCCCTGAGCGCCCCGCCCGGAATCGGCCAGCCGAATGGACAGACCGGATCTCCCGGCCCGGACCATGCAGGACTCTCCTGCCTGGGCTTCCAGTGTGGCCGCCTCCTTCTGGAAGCCTGGGAGGCTGGAATCAGGCCACTTCTTGTCTGTCCTGGCAGCAGACTGGGCTGCACTCTAAGAAGTTCGTGGCTCGCCCGTGGATCCTGACCATCAGGTGGCCAGAGAAATTGGGAACATTTCTGTTTTGCCTGTTGAAATGTTTAATGACAAAGATTTTGTTCAGTTTCCTGATGTGGGTGTCCAAAGATGAGAGACCCATGTGTGTGATCTGTACCTCCTATGAGATCAGCCCTAAGCTAGTTTAAACATGATCAAGTTCTGTCTACATGGTAGATTTAGACCTCTGCATGTCCTGTCTACTGATTATGTTTAGAGCTGACCATGTGTTGTCTATAATAAGAAGATTTGATTTAGACCTGACCATGCTCTGTGTACGCTAGGACTATGGGGACCTGGGTAGAGACCCGGCCTGGCCTCAGTACTGGGAAGCTCCGTGCCTGCATCTGAATGTCAGTGCTTAGATGTCTGGGGTCTGGAGCTGAGGTGGGCTTGTCTACGTAACAGCCTCTCTTCTGAGTGTGGTGACCTGGTCCTCCCAAGGGTCAGTGCTATGGTCGGGGCCTTAGTCTTAATCCCTGCAAGGTTCACCTTCCCTGGGGCTCATGGAGAATCCTCAGGAGGACTACCTGGCAATAATTCCAATTTACCAGCACGTGCATGGTGCATAGGGAAGCAGGTTTAGCTGGTGAATTGATTGCAGGGCACGCAGATCGGGCAAAAGGCCGATGGGTGACAGCTGAGGCTGCTGCTGAGCTCTCCCTCCAGTCTACCGTCCCTACTCAGCAGAGTCCAGAGCTGCCCCTCGGCTTTCAGCCCTGCTGTCCTGTGAGTTTTCTCAACATGTAAGTGAGACGAGAAAGGACTGAGCATGCCAGCACCAAGGTCGTGTGTTCAACTCTAGTATGAAAGCTTTAAAAACAGTTAAAATCACACAGAACCAAAGTGAGAAGAGGAGGACTCCTCTGGGACAAGTGTGGGGAAAGGAGACCCGCCTGACACTTTTTCCCATCCCAGGAGGTCCCAGGGACCCAGCTTGTTTCCACATTGGGGGAGCCCCCTGCAGAGCCATGGTGTCCTGACCAAGGGGACGTGTGACCCCAGGTGCAGGGTCTGGGGAGGTGAGGTCACCCTGGGACTGTGGACATGTGACCCAGGTGGAGGGGTCTGGGGAGGTGGGTCACCCTGGTGAGTGTGGATGTGTGGCCCCAGGTATAGGGTGCGGGGACTGTGTGGGTCTCACCATACCTGCATGGGTCAGGCTCACATGTATGGGGAGACCGCATATGTGCTCTTTGCCTGCAGTGTGTCCTGTCCCCTTTGAGATTTCCAACCTCTGCATTAAGGGTGTTGTCCTGATTAACCTGTGGTTCCTTTTCTTCTCTTAATCTTGTCACAATCATATGAGGCCAGGCATGTTTGAGTGGGTTGCTGCTCTGTGTTCCGGTGAGTGACAACACTTGGTGGTATCATATTAATACTATAGCATATCATATGTCTAATCTATGGGGGTCACCACTGCCTGGGTCCCCCTGGACAGAGGTCAGGTGAGCACAGACTAGCCCCCCCTAAGAATGGTCTCCCCCGTGCTCTGTGAGGGTACCGTGATGGCCCCTAAGGTAGGGGACTGTGTCCGGGCCTCCGACATTTGTGATGAAGGGGAGTCGAAATGGAATCTCAATTAACAAGACATTATTTTAAGAATGTATTTTAAGTGAAATAAAACACACGTCACATACCCTTTACCATCATCACCATTTTAAGTGCACGTTTCTGAGGCATCAGATATATTCACTTTCTCGTGGAGCCATCACCACCATCCCTAGAACTTTTCATCTTGCAAAACCAAAATTCCACAACCATGAAAGTCTCATTCCCCATTCCCTCCCACTGCCCCTGGCACCGATATCCACTTCAGTCCCTGAGTTGTCGACTCCAGGGCACCCACTGGAGTGGAATCCTGCAGTGTTTGCTGACGGGTCATTTTGGAAGAGCTGACTTTCAGTCTGAAGCTCTGCCTGTTTGCATCTGAAGACTATGCATTTAAGGAGAGGGTGTATGAGGAAGGGGGTGTATGCGGGACAAAGGTGTCCGGGGTGCAGGTGAGCCAGGACCTGACCAGCTGCCTTTTGGGTCCTCTGGTCCCATCTCTTGGTCTGTGCCTCATCTGCATCCTCACTGTCCCCGCTGGCACCGCTGGGGTGTTGTTGTCTGAGTGAGATTCCCCTGGTGCCCCTGCTCTCCTCCCCTCCTCCTGCTGGTCGGGGAGGGAACTGCTTGCTGTGTGGTCTCTACTCCTGAGGCATGAAGGACCCTGTAGCATGGACCTGCAGAGTGTGGGGTGTGGTCCCAAGAGCATGGGGCCCACATAGGACACGACATCGGGGCGTGACAAGTGCTAGGGCTGCCTCATCACTGACAGGGAATGTTGCCCAGATCCTGCTCGAGACGGCGTGGTGGGTGGCCTGGGACCCTAGAGGCCCCATTTCTATACTGAAGCTTGGAGAGTGTCTCCCCATGGGCTCCAGATTCACACCATATCTCAGCCATATCCCTCTGTCCTGTCTTTGAACTCAGGAAAACGAGCTCTCTTGTCCACAACATAGGCCTGGTCCTGTTGATATTAGGATTCTTTAAGTTAGGCGTCCTGGGATAGCAGCTCCTTTTAGGCCTGAGAAGGAACAACTCCGGAGTGTACAACAATTTCAGATGAAACTAATATTCAATGACTATCCCTAACTACTCGGTTGTTGACTTCTATTAGTCATTATTCTCCTGGTTTTAGCTCTGATGTGGGGATTACAGAGGAGTCAACATTTAAATCTTCATAATCTGTGTATTTGTAGCTTCAGTATCATTACTGACCCATAGTTTTTTTATGGTTTGGGAATAGTTATTGATTTCATGTATCATGTAAAGCATTCACAATGATGATAGGGCAATTAAGATTACAATAATAGCTAGTAAATTGTTCACATTTTCTCTACCTGTGCATCTATTCTATGCATATGAGTTTAGATGTCAATATTAGTGAAATGATATAGAGGACTAGAGAACTTATTTTAAAAATCACTATTAATGTGTGATGATGAAAATGTAAAAGTTCTTCCATAATCGGTGATGTTGTATCTTGAGAGCCTAGATGAAATTGATATGCCTTAGTGATATACAGGATTTTAGCCTATCATTTAACTTTGACAAAGCTACATCACTTTTTACTTTTATCTCATTTATTGAGGAAGACATAATTGTTATGGTGTTGGCTTGAAACTGGTTGAAAAGGACTTGAGTCCTTCCTTATTTTACATTTACGTAGGTAGGATCTTGAAACATAGGATATGGTGGCGGACATCCGTGTAACCATTCTAGGTTAGGAGTAGCAATTTCCACTGCTAAGACTTCTTGTTTAGACACAAATGCTTTTCAAAGTATGAAGATTATTAGCATTACTGCTGCTACTGAGATGAATGAGCCTAAAGACAAAATATTTCATGTTGTGTGTGCCTCAGGGTACTCAGACTAACATAGTGACATCCCTGAGAGGCCACGAAAGTGCTGCAGGAAGACATATTTACTACTACAAATATACTTGTGAAGTGAATTTTTGCTCATGCTGAGTTAACAGTATAACCTGAGAATAGTGGGAATCAGTGTAGGAAGCCTCCTATAATAGTGAAGACTGCTCCCATGGACATTAGGTCATGGAAGTGTGCTACTACATAGTATGTATCCTGGAGGACAATGTCTGGGGATGAGTTGGCTAAGATGATTCTTGTCTAACCACCTACTGTAAGAAGAAAAACTAAAGCCTAAAACTCATAATATAGTGGAAGGTCATATAGTATTACCTCCGTGAACAGTTGCTAACCAGGGACTTCCCTGGTGACGCAGTGGTTAAGAATTTGCCTGCCAATGCAGGGGACACGGGTTCGAGCCCTTGTCTGGGAAGATTCCACATGCCGCGGAGCAAAAAGCCCGTGTGCCACAACTACTGAGCCTGCCCTCTAGAGCCCGCAAGCCACAACTACTGAAGCCCACGCACCTAGAGGCCGTGCTCTGCAACAAGGGAAGCCACTGCAATGAAAGGACCGCACACCGCAACGAAGAGTAGCTGCCGCTCACCGCAACCAGAGAAAGCCCATGCGCAGCAACCAAGACCCAACTCAGCCAAAAAAAAAAAAAAATGAAAAGAAAAAGAAACATTAAATAAAGAGTTGCTAATCAGCTAGATACTTTTACTCCTGTAGGGATAGAAGTAATTACGGTAGCTGATGCAAAGTATCCTCCTGAGTCCACAGCTATCCCTATGGTAAACATATGATGGGCCCACAAGAGAACTCCTAAAAAACCAGTGGGCATGACTCATACTATTCCCAGATAGCTGAAAGGCAATTTTTGTCCTAAATAGTATGTAATGATATGTGAGTTTATAACAAACCCTGTTAGGCCATGAATACAGACTTCAGGGTGAGCGAAGTATCAAAATAGGTGTTGGTATAGGATTCGGTCTCCTCCTGCAGGGTCAAAGAAAGTAGTGTTTAGATTTCTATCTCTTAACAGCATGGCAATTCTGGCTGCTTGGACTGAGATTGGTAATTATAGTAATATGGCTATAGTTGGGGAAGATTAAACAAATAATGGTGTTTGGTATTGGGATATGACTGCTGGTTTTGTATTAAAGACTATAGTAATAAAAGTAATAATACCAGGAATTGAGGAGACACCTGCTGAATGTAAGGAGAAAACAGTTAGGTCGACAGAGGCTCCTGCATGGGCCAGATTGCAGGCTAGAGCTGAATACACGGTTCCACTGGTACCAGAACCAGCTTCTACTATTGGTGATATGAGTAGGAGTAAGAATGATGGGGGAAGTAGTCAAAAGTTTATATGATTTATTGGGGGAAATGCTACTTCAGGTGTCTGAGTTATTAGTGGCCCAAGTCAGTTTTCAAAGCCTGCAATCATAACGGGTACAGCTATAAAGAAAATTATTACAAGTGCAGGGACTGTTATGACTACCTTACAGATTTGGGCATCTCCAAGTAGCGGTCCAGGTCAGCATAGCTCAGCCTGGATTAATATAATTAAGGTGCTGCCTGCTACTCCAGCTCAAGCACCAAATAGGAAATATAAAATGCCAATATCTTTGTGATTGGTTGAAAAGAATCAGCAGTGTATGAACAGAGGTAAAATGACTGAGTTAGCATCAGACTGTAAATCTAAAGACAGAGATTGAGCCCTCTTTCTGGCAAACCCTGTGGTGAATCAACAAATTGAATTGTAACTTCAGAGAAGCAGCTTCAATTCTGCCAGTGATTTTCCTGCCTTTTTTTTTTCTTTTTTTCTTTCTCAAATGAAGAAGAAGTAGACTGAAGCCAGTTGACTAGAGGATTTGCCTGTTAACTAAAGTTTCCTGGGGTTAAAACTCATCAATCTCGTAAAGATTTGGCTTAAATACTGTGTTTGCTTTACATTCAATTGATGTAGAATAAAGTCTTGCAATCCTTATTTTTAGGAATTAAGTAAATTTCACTTGTTTAGGGTTTTGAAAGCTCTTGGTCTGAACTAACCTAAATTCCTAGTCCAGCACCGATAGAATGGGTGTTGTGTGTAGTAATCGTGTGGGTATTGTGATTGGTAATGATAGGAAGGTTATTTCTTTGTATGTTCAAATTGTTTTGTGTTTGTGTTGTTTAATGAAGGGAATAGAGTTAGTGATGTGGAGTATGTTAGCTGCAAGTAGAAATGTATGCTGAGGACTGCTATGATGGCTATTAGTGTTGGTAGAATGATGTTGTCATTTTTGTTATCTCTTGGATAATTATTCATTTGGGTAGAAACCCTGATAGTGATGGGCGATGTCCTAATGATACTATAATGGTGAGGGAAATGATTGTGATGGGAGGTGTTTTATCTCATGTGTGTGATAATGATACTATTGTAGTACATGATCTGGGCATAAATAAGAAGAAGATAGTCTTGTTATGATATAAATTAGTATGTTTAGGATTGTTATAATCTGAATATACATTATAATAGCTGTTATTCATCCTATATGGGCAATTGATGAGGAGGGTGTAATATTTTCCAGGTGAGTATGGCGAAGTCTGCCTCAGCCTCCAGCTATGATTTATAATATCACTATGATTAATAGTATATTTAGGTTGATGGATGGTGGCATGTGGTATAAAACTGATAGGGGTGCAATTTTTTCATGTTGATAGCATCAGGTCTGCTGTTCATGGGATGCCTTGTGTGACTTCAGGCACTCAGAAGTGAAATGGGGAAAGTCCTACTTTTGTGACAAGGGCGATTGTCATGAGGGTGGATGCTGCTGGATTAAAGATTTTTGTTATTCATTGTGCTCTTTGACCAGAGTATATTAGATTAATGATAATAGCCATTATAAGTAGTATTGATGCGGTGGACTGTTTTAGGAAATATTTGTTGGATGCTTCTGTAGCTTATGGGTTCATGTTTTTTATTAGAATGGGGATACCATTAACCAGTGTGAGCTTGTTATACAATTATATTTCCTGAGAAAATGGTCAGTGGAATGATGGTAAAAACAATGAGAGTTTATTAGCACAGGGAGGATATACAAAAATATTTTGGGGGTATGGGCCTGAAGCTTACTTAGAGAACTTTACTATATAGCATGTGGTGTAATGTGGTACGTAGCATGGAGAATGTAAAATTATTAGGAAGAATTCAATTCCAGGAATAAGAGCATTGAAACCTCTGTGATTTACTCTATCAAAGTAACTCTTTTGTCAGACATATTTCTTAAATTTGTGGTGGGTTGCCTGGTATGATGACACGTAGTGAAAACTCTCATATACATAGGGTTAATGTTAGTCGTAAAAAAACTTTTTATAAGAGACGTATGCGTTGATCATATCAAAATTGTAGGTGGGAGGCTCAAATTCATAGAAAGGAGATTGTTAGATGTGTTTTCATGATGACTTGGGCTGTATATAATTCTGGCACCTAGGGATTGTCGAATGCTCCTAAAAATAGATTGCTGTGGAAATGTTTATTATAGGGAAATTGACACATTCTCTAGGAGGGACGGGGTGAATGGGCCTGCTACATTTTCTACATTGAAGACATATACGGGTTTTGATTCTACTTCTGTTGAATCAAGTGGGGCTTCATTGGATTTCTGCTACTGCGGAGATAATCAAATTCTGGGTAGGGGTCAGGAGAAAATTAGTCATAGGTGTTCTTGTGTAATAATTACTGTTGAAAGTGTAAATGATCCATTTATCTGTAAGACTGAGAATGGAATAACTGCTACATTACTTCATATGAGATGATTGTCTGTGCTCTTGTTCCTAGAGCTCCAGTGAGTGAGTATTTTGAATGTGAAGTTCATCCAGATCTGAGGATGGAATAAATGGCTAGGTGTGATATGGCTAATAGAAATAATATGCCTACATTTATATTAATTAGTGGATAAGATATGGGAAGAGGAATTCATGTTGTGAGAGCCAGGGTTAAGGCTAGCACTGGGGCAATAATATATAAATTGATGATGTTGATGGACATAGTGGTTCTTTAATAAGTAATTTGAATGCCTCAGCAATGGGTTGTGATCATCCATGGGGGCTGATGATTTTTGGCCCTTTCTGGATTTGTATATAGCCTAGGATTTTCCATTTAGTTAATATGAGGAATGCTCTGGTGAATTAAGTTGGGTAATTTGTGAAAGAATGTTGATTATAAACATATTCTTAGGAAGAGGACTTGAACCAGTGCAGAAAAAGTTTCAGTTTTACATAATTACCGGGCTCTGCCACCGTAACGAACCCTGTTCTACAGTAGGGTATGTATAAATTAATTGAAGGTAGATTATATCATCATTTAGTTTGAAGACATTTTGTAAAGTAAGCCGTATTGCTCTTGTCCTTTCATACTGGAAGAAATCTGCAATAGACAGAAACCAACCAGGATGACTCCAGTCTGAGCTCAGATCACGTGAGACTTTAATCGTTGAACAAACAGACAATTAATAGCAGTTATACCATTGAAATGTCGTGATCCAGCATCAAGGTCATAAACCATATTGCCCATATGAACTCCAGAATACAATTACACTGTTATCCCTAGTAAAACTTGTTCCATTGATCAGTGTTTTAGAAGAACAGGTGATAAAGCATTTTGACTAGCTGGCCTAAATTTTAATCACTCAGAAGTGGTTTTATTCTCCAAAAAATAAATGGCGCACGGGCTCAAGACACACCGGCTTCAGTAGTTGTGGCGTGCAGACTCAGTAGTTGTGGCCCACTGGCTTAGTTGTTCCGTGGCACGTGAGATCTTCCCGGGCCGGGGATCGAAGCGGGTCCCCTGCATTGGCAGGCGAATTCTTAATCACTGCATCACCAGGGAAGTCCCCTTTTAATAAGTCCCCTTTTAAAGGGAGAATCGCAGTCTCCCTTTTACTATACCTTAAGCCCAAAGAATCCATGGAAAATGGTTACAGAAAATAAGACAATAAAATATTGTAAGGACTATAACAGAAGCATATAGTACACAGTCCATAGAGACACATCCCAAGCAGTTACAAAGTATATTAAAAGGGAGGCTGCAATTTTAAAAGAATAAGAAAAATTATACCCACAAACTCCCAATCTTTCCTGAAACGTTGCAATCTGAAACCCTATTGTAGGAAGCAGAAGATTTCAGGAGACATTCTACAAATGAAGGACTCCAAACCCTGTGGTTGGATAAGGAATTCTGGAAGGAAGGTATCCTCACCCAAGGAGAGCAGGTTCCTATACTTCTCTAACATCATATCCCTGTACAATTCCCATTGATCTTGGTCCAGGCATTCTCACTCCTCTTGAGAGAAATCTATGGCCACATCCTGGAATGTCAGCAGTCCCTGAAATTCAAAGTACACATGCCATGTGGCCACGGGAAGAGTTCATAATGCGACCCAAGAAGAAAACAGCAAGTTAAGAGAACTGCTTTTAATTTAGAAGAGTGTCTTCAATTATCCACTAATATATATATATATAGATAGATAGATAGATATTTTTTTTTTACAAAGTAACTTTCTCTACCTTATTTCTAACTACAAGAAAAGAGTATGGCATGTGATCCACAAAACCAGTATAGAGACTATACTTGTCTGGAAAAGAAATGATAAAATGATGGTTTCAACACAGGCATATGCATTTTTGAGTGTTTTATTTATATCAAATTGGATAAAGTGTGTGTATTTCTCATACAGAAAAGACATGTCGAGGTAGAAATGTACCTTTCAACTATTCATGGGTACACAAGTACACTGGGGAGATTGTAAAAGTGCAGATTGTGATTCAGTAGGTCCGGTGGGCCTGAGTTCTATTTTTTTAACAAGCTCATTTTTAACTAGTGATGCCACAGTCTCTGATTCATTAACCACAACTGTGAATATCAGAGACATAATTAGAAAGGTAAAAATTCATATTTAATTTTGAACTTAAAGTGTTTTATGGATTTTACACCTTTAATAGAATAGTGAGCACAGCAGCAACAATCATTTGTGAATATTTACTGTAGACTGTGTCTTTTTCTAACTTTTTCGTGTAGGATTCCTGGAAAAAGACCTGGGCTGCGGCCACAGTGGGCGTGGCCCCCAGGCCGGGCCGCCCCTCCAGGACCCCCCGACGGGGCCCTGCGCTCCTGGCGGCTCCCTCCCCCGCCGCCCCGCTCCCTCCCGGAAGGCCTCGGGGCAGAGCGGTCCCACCCACTGCGCGCTGAACAGAGCCCGCGTTTCCTCAGAGCTGGAACTCCCGGCTCGGGCGGGGTCTCTTCCCTCCGCCGTCACGGAACTGCCCCGGAGCCCGAGGGGAGGGCCACCTCACTGAGGCTGCCGGCTCTGGAGGTGCCCCGGCGGCCGAAGCCGTGACAGTCGCGGGGACGGCGGGCCGGGTAAGTGGGCGCCGACCCTCCGCCTGGTCCGGTGCCCGGGCGGCAGCACAAGACCAGCTTCTGAGGGGCAGGGTTTCGCTGCCACCCGCCGCTGCTGTGCAGAAAGAGCGGCCTCCAGCGTCTGGTCCCCGGGAACTTCGGTCCCTCCTCTCGCCCCTGCCCTCGGCCTGGCTCGCGAGGCCTGGTGGGCGTGGGGAGCGGGTCGGCCTGAGCGTCCTGAGGGGAAACGGGGCAAGGGAGGCGCAGGGTCCGGCTGCAGCGTCAGCGCCCCTCCTCCCGACTGCGGGGAAAGCGGCTGAAAACTCCTCCCGAGGCGCGCAGGCCCCTTATTCAGCCGAGTCCCTCTGCGCTCCTTCCTCCCTGAGCTAAAGTACCGGGGGGAGGGGACAGGGCAGGGGACTGGCGCAGGTAATGGGGAACATCAAAAGGTGATTGTTAACTAAGGAAAACCAGCTCTCCCAAGGTGAGGAATGCGGCGCTTTTCTTTGTATGGGCTCACTGAATTCCTTCCTTTGATATGCACCTCAGCTCTCTGGGGCCTGCATTCTGTATTTGCATATCCTGAGTGCCTCAGGGCCCGCCGGCTCACATTGGAGGGCTGCAAGTGCTGAAGACTGTGGCATCCTTTGTTTACTGATAGGGCAAGAAATATTCCATTTCCCACAGGCTTGAGGGGCAGACAGTGAAAAAAGTCGGAGAATCTCACTCGGCATGTACTTTGGTTTACATATAGACAATATTTATACTTAACTGTGCTAATAGAGGTTCTCAAGTCCAATCAACTTGTACTACTGCCCTCTATGTATCAATTCCATCAATATCATAAGATAAATGCCTATAGAATTGACTTAATCCATTTAAATAGGATAATGATTTTTAAAGGAAACATAATAGAAATATAACAACAAAACCTTTACCACTAAAGGCTGGGTCTGGAACAACCTAAATAAATGTTCCATTGTTAAAATATTGAAAGATGTATTCAATAGAAATATCAACAAAAATGGCAAATAATAAGGGTAGCAGAATGTTGAAATGTTCTATCTTTATCATTAAAGTGGCAGAAAATCATTTATTAGTAGGCACTGGGGGCAGAAGATGCCTGATTTTATACCTTTGTCATATTTGTGCAGTTGTTTCAACAAGTAACTTAAAGACAAAATGGAAAAACAAGGAGGTTTGTGCCTGAGATCATGTTGATGTGAAACCAGGGATGGCCACCTTGTGCCAGGTGAGTTAAGTTTACCTGGCAGGTAGACCGCAGAGCTCCTGGGAAGCAAGGGTTGGAATTTTTCTGCTGGGTGCCCCTTAGGTTCTGTGACTTGACTGACTGACTGTGAGTCATGTTTCGGGAAAGACCTGATCACAGGAAAAGGGTGGGAATAGAGTGCTTTGGGGAGCAGCTAACAACATTCATCACAGCTCACGGCCTGAATGAATTTTAAAGAAACAGGAAAACAAATGCTTCTTATGGAATCAGAGAATGTGAGGGCTGGACAATCCCAGAAAATGAGGAACACCCATCCCATTTTCCAGATGACAAAACAGAGGTCCAGCAAGGTGAAATCCCTCACCCAAGTTGCACCCGTCTCTCCTCCCCACTACGTGGTTCATGAAAGCAGGACTCTTCCTGTCTTGATCACTGCTGAACCCCAAAAAGGGCCAGGCATCTAGGAGCTGCTCCAAAAATTTGGGTTGACTGTAGGAACAATGCTATTTCTTTCTTTCTCACTCTTATTCAGGATTGTGCCAAGAACTCCCCAGGTTGCAATGTAATTCGATAAATGTAAATATTAATTGAGTTTTGTTGTGATGAGGACTTAGGCTTTGAAGGTAACAGACTTGGTTCAGATCTTGGTTCTGCCACTCCATAGCTGTTTGGCTTTGGGAAAATTACTAAACCTCTCTGAGATTATTTCCTCCTTTGTAAAGTGGGGATAAATCTATCTGAGCCAGCAGAGCACCTGCATGAGAGATGTGCACTAAATATTGGTCTTTCTCACTCTCCTACGCCATCTCTCTGTTCTTCCCAGAGAAGCTGTACAGAAGGATATAGTACTTTTTTTTTAAAATAGTTAACTAATTAATTAATTAATTTGTTTTTGGCTGCATTGGGTCTTCGTTGCTATGCGCAGGCTTTCTCTAGTTGCGGCAAGCGGGGGCTACTCTTTGTTGCGGTGCGCGGGCTTCTCATTGCGGTGGCTTCTCTTGCTGCGCTTGTTGTGGAGCACCGGTTCTAGGCGCGCGGGCTTCAGTAGTTGTGGTCTGCAGGCTCAGTAGTTGTGGCCCATGGGCTTAGCTGCTCCGCGGCATGTGGGATCTTCCCTGACCAGGGCTCGAACCCATGTCCCCTGCCTTGGCAGGCAGATTCTTAACCACTGCCCCACCAGGGAAGTCCGATATAGTACTTTTTAAAGAGGGGTTTGAATTTATTTCAGATTGTGTACATTTTTCTTGTAGGAAAGATTATTCCACTATAGAAACATAAACACGCAAAACCACTCCAAATGCAGTATTCTATGGTTTAGATATTATCAGTCACATTTCACAAGTAATTGGGCAAATGCCAAAGCACTAGTTACAGGGGCGTAAGAAGACTCAAATCTGGGGTGACCCCACCCCAATTTCAAGAGCAGGGTGTGCTTTTCAAATCCATGTTTCATCTGGTCTTTGTTTCTCATCCATCCTCTGTGTCTGCCTTTCTCAAGAAGGCTCAGATCCTCGGCTTTCACACCCTCCCGGCTGGCTGTGCCCCAGCTCCCTGCCTGGAACCTCTGCGTGCCTGGGTGTGCCTGCTCCCCCTGTGCATCAGCAGCTTTGCCAGGGAGCTGCTGTATCGTGCACTGCTTGCTGTACCCAGAGTACCTGGACCCTTCTGGTACATGAAGTGTACCCTTCTCACCATGTGTGCAGCCCATCCCCTTACCTTATATCCTGCCTCTAAGCCAGGCTTGGGGTGACTACAGTGTGCATTCAGCTGTGTGAGGTGCTGGGATCAAAGTGAAGTTCCCAACTTTTGAAGTGGCAGGCTTGAGGGGCACACAGTGATTTAAAGTCGGGTCACCTGACTTAAAGGGGGGACTGATTGATTTAAAGCCAAGGCAGCTGACTTAAAGCCTGCGTCCCTCAGCTGCAGGATGAGACCAACTTTGGCGGTGCACGGGTTCGCTCCAAGCCAGCACTGCTGCTCAGGAAGAGATTCCAGTAGCGCCTTTGTGCAGGGGGACTTGGTCCGTTGTCTTGCCCCTGCCCTCAGAGGGGGGCCACCTGCTCTTCTGGAGAATCAGGGAGGGGGAAGTGCAGAGTCCCGTCTGGAGTTGCGGCACCGCTTGTCTGATGGCAGGGAAAGGGGGACAGGGCTGTGTGGTGTCCTGGGGCTGGACTCACCAGGTCGACTCAGCCTCTCAGCCTCCTAACCTCCCCCCCACACACTCCACAAGAGTTTCCAATAATATGTAATTGCGCCTTAGGTTCTCGGTCTTCAAACTCATCCCCAGGCTCCCAGGTCCCTTGATTCAGCCAATTCCTCTGTGCTCTTTCTTCTATTAGATACAGTCCCAGAGAGAGGGGCTGGGGGATGGGACTGGTGGGATGCCGGCAGCACTGGCCTCAGCTGACTAAAGAGATCCGGGGCCTGCGCTATCACACATGTGCGAGGACCCTTAAGGAGGAATCGAGGGGGCCAGTTAGAGGCAGTCCTTGCTGCCTCAAGTGAGTATGGATCACCGTCGGGTGGGGAGCACGCTGACCCCTGAGAAGTACTGTTAGGAGGATGTGTTCCTCCCTCGGCTTCAAGGACGTGGGTGGGCTTCAGGGCTCCAGTTCCCCTCCAGGCCTCCAGGTCCGACTGCACCGCAGCGGCCTTGCAGACCCGCTTTCCTGTCCCAGAACTTGCCAGGCTCCAGGAAGAATCCAGACAGCAGAGATGGTGCCTGAGGGCTCCAGCTTGAAAAGTGCTGTCCCTGGGGACCCAACAGTGGAGGGAGGAAGGGTGAAGGGTGTGGGGGGGTGGGGTCGGGAGGGGTGGCTGCCCTGGGAGACGTTGAGAGAGAAATATCGCCCCCCACACCCCCTGCCCCTGCAACTGACCCATTGATGCCATAGGATCTCAGGGCCTTTTAGTCAGAGATGCCTCTGCTTCTTTACTCCTGTGTTCAAAACTATGCAAAACCAACTCTTCATCCTCTTGCTGCCTTGCCAGGGCTTTTAAAGCACTGTTCTTTTGAAGCACTCGCTCCCTAAACTGCAGTTTGGAGCTGTCCCAGCTATTTAAAAGTGTTCTCCTTAAACTGAGACTAAATCCTACTCTTTTGGAAAAACGGCCTTCACTTCACTGGAGATCGTCTTTTCTGCCCATTCCTTCCTTCTACTGCTCTCTTAAGAACCCCTGTGCTCAAAGAGCTTGGTGATTTATTTTTTGCTTGATGTCAAAAAGAAACCTTCCCCATGCACCCCAAAAAGCTTTCCTGGAACATAGGTGTTTCACAACCATGACAGTGTTTTGCAGTTAGTATACACTGTGTAGAGTGCCTAGCAATCCCTCCAAGAGCCAGAGGTGAGCAGACCTTTACTTATTTGATTGGATGCCCTTCAAGTTTAGGAAGGTCCCATTCTTATGACCCAGCAGGTAAGACAGAGCCCTGGATGGCTGTGGCTGTGATTAGATAACTTCTGATGATTTTATTTCCCTTACTGAGCTGCTGCTTCTAGGTTAAATTCGTTTTATTACCTGTCCATTTTTAAAGAAAGGCTGACAAAGTCACTGGAATAGGTCAGGAGTCTGAACTCAGGGTTGGTCAAAGGTACTCACAGGGAGGAAGGTGGATAAAAATAGGTGGGTAAAATAGGAGGGTTGGCAAGTACAGCCAGGACACCCGTGTTCATCATGCATACTAATAAAGGCCAGAATCTCCTCATTTATCTCTGGTGGGAAGTTCTGATGGTTTCACAGGATCAGACTCAAATCATATTCAAACTAGGGGATTTCCCTGAGCATAAAAGGAAGTATCCGTCCCTAGCAGGAGTCGCTGCAGAGGAATAAAGACGTAGATGTAGAGAACGGACCTGAGGACACAGGGAGGGGGAAGGGTAAGCTGGGATGAAGTGAGAGAGTGGCATGGACATATATACACTACCAAAGGTGAAATGGATAGCTATTGGGAAGCAGCTGCATATAGCACAGGGAGATCAGCTCAGTGCTTTGTGACCACCTAGAGGGGTGGGATAGGGAAGGTGGGAGGGAGACACAAGAGGGAGAGGATATGGGGATATATGTATACGAATAGTTGATTCACTTTGTTATACAGCAGAAGATAACACAACAAGGTAAAGCAATTATACTCCAATAAAGATGTTAACAACAACAACAACAAAAAAACCCCCAAATCTACGTCAATCAAGCCAACGGAGACAATGTATGTGTTTACAGTTCAAGAAATCCACAAGGGAATCCTTTATTCTGTAGGCAATGAATGGTCCATTCGAAAAGGAAAAAACTTTCTAAAATGTTGTCTTTCCATTTATTGTTCAGAACATCATTTTTATACCTCTGCATTTCTTACTATTCAAAGCCAAGTCACGTGAGTTACAGGGAAGCAGCTGATGGATTTAAAGTTGGGTCACTTGATTTAAAAACCAGTGGCAGTTGATTGATTTAAATCCCGGTCATATGACATGAGGAGGGGGTGCTAAAAACTGCTTTTTCATCTCTGGCTCAGAATATCATATTTACCTTGGTTTTTCTTATGATTTAGAAAACTTGAGCTGTCTCTCCTTGGAATCATCAGGAGAAAAATACAGTATTTCAGGTTCATTCTTGAAACCAACTTCTCACGGTTAAGGTGTATTGGCTAAAAGATCTTCCTTCTTCAAGAGATTCCAAACCTCTGTAAGACACTTCATTGTAATTGGAGAAAAAAGAAGAATGAATTCAGGCCAGCAGCTGCAGGAGGCCAAGGCAGCCCCCAGGACTAGGGAAGGAGGAGGAGGAAGGGCTGAGAGTTGCCATTAGAGCAGACAACCTCCAGGGGGCGCTGAAGCACCGGCAGAGCCCACCTGCCACTCCCAGTTTGGCACTCCAGGGTCAGATTTGGGTTTGGAGATGGGCTTGCTGTAACCCCAAGGAGGTGAGCAGAGAGGAGGAGTTGATTACCGGTCTCCTCTGACTCTCTGACCCAAATTGCCTGGCTTCACAGGGGGGACAGGGTTTTGCTTTCAGCAAACTGATGGGGCACTTCCAGGCTGGTCGGGTTGCCCAGTGGCCCGACAGCCTGACAGGCTGACTGCGGTGTGACCGCCCTTTGTTTCTCCAGAATCTGTGCATCAGGAGGTGCATGGGTGCGGGAGCCCATCCACCGCCCCTCCCCCCAAGGGGGATGGCACCTTCCCTGGCTGTACCCTATGATCACCAGGTACTTGAAATGAATGCAAGTTTTTTGACGTCAAGGAAAAGCTCACATAACCGTTTCTTCCTCATAATGTGTGGGATTTACTATAATGGAAGGACATTAGAAAGAACAGGTAGAAAACTCACCTGTTGGTCTCCATGTAGGAGTTTATTTTGAATGAATCCCTCCTACGTGAGTAGATAGCAGAGGTTTATTTTTGTTCCCGTGTGTGTAGTTGTGGCAGAGGATGTAGGTATGGTGATTTGAAGCCCTCAAAGAAATATTCTCAGAACTCTCAAGATTTCTCTTGATCGGAACCGAAAGAGACCTGGAAAAGGAGGAAAAGAAAAGGAGGAGGGAGAACGAATGACTGTTTCTCAGTAAATTCGCCTTCCTGGTGGATTGTTCTGTCTTCTCATTTCTTTTAACTTCTATGTATGTCCAGTGGAATAATGTAGAAAGGCTGATTTTTATGCTTTAAAAGATTTTACATCACAAAGAAACTAGAAGTGGCTAACAGAGCTTATTCAAATCAATTTTGCATAGAGACTTTGATATTAAATTTGGATACTAAAATGGGTTTATCCCAATTTTCTCTTTCTTTTTGAGTGAATATTTGTAACATATTTTTGTAGATAATAATTTATCCTAGATATACAAAATTGTGAGAATGGGTACCATTTTTTACCACTTAAATGATTTCTTTTAAATGAATAGATTGTACACTTTAAATGCCAATGTTGTGTCTTACGTGTTGTTTTTTAATTCCTTGATTTCCAAAACTTGTGTTTATTTAATTGATTTCTATCTAATAATCTGTGTCTCCCCTTTATTGTTTCTTACTTTATATTTTATTGATCTATAGTTAATTTACATTATTATATTAGTTTCAGAGGTACAGCATAGTGATTCATAAATGTTTAGGTTCTTCTCCATTTGTAGTTATTATAAAAGAGTGGCTATATTCCCCATGCTATACAGTACATCACTGTAGATTATTGATTTTATACATAGTGGATTGTACCTCAAAATCTCCTACCACTATTTTGCCCCTCCACCCTATCTCTCCCTGCTGGTAACCACTAGTCTGTTCTTTAATCTGTGAGTCTGTTTTTTTTGTTGTTGTTGTATTCAATTTTTTTAGATGCCACGTGTAAGTGATAACACACCATGCTTGTTTTCTCATAACATACCATGCTTTTTTTCTCATAACATGCCATGCTTGTTTTCTCTGTGGCTTATTTTACTAAGCATAATACCCTCCAAATCCATCCATGTTCTTGCAAATGGCAAAATGTCATTTTTTGCTGAAGTCATCATAAAAAATCTTTTTTATCCGCTAAGCTATTGATGAACATTTAGTTTGACTCTATATCTTGGCTATGGCAAATAACACTGTTATGAACATTGGTGTGCAGTTATTTTTTTTGAAATAGTGTTTTTGTTTCCTTCTGATATACCCAACAGTGGAATTGCTGGATATTATGGTAGTTCTATTTTTAGGTTTTTGTGGAACCTCCATTCTGCTTTCCACAGTAGCTGCACTACTTCACATTCACATCAAGAGTGTACAAGAGTTTCCCTTTCTCCACATCCTCACTAACCTTTGTTATTTGTGATCTTTTGGATGACAGTCATTCTGACAAGACTGAGGTGATATATCTCATAGTTTTGATTTGCATTTTACTGCCGATTAGCTATGTTTAGCATCTTTGTGAGTTCTGACTGTCTATATGTAGTTTTTCCTTGGAAAAAATGTCTATTTAGGTCTTCTCATTTTTTTAAAAAAGATTTTGGGTGTTTTTTTTTTTTGATATTGAGTTGTATGTGCTGTTTCTGTAGTTTAGGTATGAACCCTTGCTTGGTCATCTTTTTTGATGTTAACCTCTTATCATGTGCAAATATTGTCTCTCCCTCAGCAGGTTGTCTTTTCATTTTGCCTTTGGTTTCCTTTGCTGTGCAAAATCTTTTAAGTTTAGTGAAGTCCCATTTGTTTATTTTTGCTTTTGTTTCATTTGCCTTAGTAGACTGAACCTAAAACTGTTGCTATCATTTATGTTGAAGAATGTTCTATATTTTCCTCTAGGGGTTTTATGGTTTCTGGTCCTACATTTAGATCTTTATTCAGTTTTGCATTTATTTTATATATGGTGTGCTAAAATAATCTAATTTTATTCTTTCCCATGTAGCTGACCAGTTTTCCCAGTACCACTTATTGAAGAGACAGTTTTTTCTCCATATTGCCTGCTTTGTCATAAATCAATTAAATATAAGTGTGTGGGCTTATTTCTGGGATCTCTATTCTATTCCAGTGATCTTTGGGTCTGTTTTTGCTCTGGTACCTTTCTCTTTGATTACTGTCGCTTTGCAGTATAGTCTGAAGTCAAGGTGCGTGATGCCTCCAGCTGTGTTCTTTCTCAAGATTGTTTGGCTATTTGGGGTCTTTGTGTTTCTATACAAATTTTAAAATGACTTTTTCAAGTTCTGTGAAAATGCTTTGGTATTCTGATAGGGATTGCATTAAATCTGTAGATTGTCTTTGGTAGTATGGTTATTTTAACAGTATTAATTCTTCCAGTCGATGCACATGCTATATTTTTCCATCTTTTTGTGTTGTCTTCAACTTCTTTCACCAATGGCTGATAGATTTCTGAGCACATGTCTTTTACCTGCTTAGGTGTGTTTATTCCTAGGTATCTTATTCTTTTTGATGTCATTGCATATGGTATAGTTTTCTTAATTTTTCTCTCTGACAACTTTGAGTTTTGTTTTTTCTTCTTTTTCTAATTCCTTCAGGTGTAATGTTAGGTTGTTTATTTGATATTTTTCTTGATTCCTAAGAATAAGCTTGTATCACTATAACTTCCCCCTGTGAACTGTGTTGGCTGTGTCCCATAGATTTTGGATCATTGTATGTTCATTTTCATTTGTCTTGGGTATTTTTAGAATCCCTCTTTAATTTCTTCAGTGTTCCTTTCTTCCCCTTTTATTCCCTTCATCTGTGATGTGAGGACTATCTTTAATATTATGTTTGGATTTCTTTCAGTTTTGTTTGTGTGTGTGTGTGTGTGTGTGTGATTATTTAAGTTGCTGAGCTCTTAATTTCACATGGACACTAACAACCCTGCATTGTTACTCTGCTCCCCCACAGTTACTGAATTTGACCTTATATTTTACATCTACCTGTTTTGTGTGTCCCTTAACTTCTTATTGTGAATATAGATGATTTTATTACTGTTTTTTTTTCATCCTTCCTATTAGCTGTGTCCATGGTTGATTTACTACCTTTGTTGAATATTTGCCTTAACCAATGAGGTTTTTCCTTTAGTAAGTTTCCTTTCCTAATTTTTATGTTTCAATCGTGACCTTTTCTTTTTCACTTAGAAAAACCCCTTTGAGGTTTCTCATAAAGCTGGTTTGGCGATGCTGAGCTCTTTTAGTTTTGCTTCTCTGTAAAACTTTAGATCTCACCATCAAATCTGAAGGAGAGCCTTGCTGGGTAGAGTATTTTTGCTTATAGGCTTTTCCCTTTCATGACTTTAAATATACCATGCCACTCCCTTCTGGCATGCAGAGGTTATCCTGAAAAGTCAGCAGATAACTTTATGCAATTTCCCATGTTTGTAACTTGTTGCTTTTCCTTTGCTCCTTTTAATAGTGTCTTTTTATCTTTATTTTTTTTTCCATTTTAATTACAATGAGTCTTGGTGTGGTCCTCTTTGGGTTGATCTTGCTTTGGCCTTACTGTGTTTACTGGACTTGGATGTCTGTTTTCTTTCCCAGGTTAGGGAAGTTTTCAACTCTTATGTCTTCAGGTATGTTCTACACTGCTTTGTCTTTCCTTTTTGCTTCTGGGACCAGTATAATGCGAATATTAGTACACTTGATGTTGTTTCACAAGTCTGTTCAACTTTCCTCATTTCATTTTAATCTATTGTTTTACCGTTCATCTTCAGTGATTGCCAGTACTCTGTCCTTCAGTTTTCTGATTCATTCCTCTGTAACATTTAGTCTACAGTAGTTTCCTTTAATGTATTTTTCATTTCAGTTATTGTATTCCTCATCTCTGTTTTGTTGTTCTTTAATGGTCTAACTCTTTTTAAAAAAATTCTAACTTCTTGCTCTGGTCGTCCATTCTTCTCCTGAGTTCTTTGATCATCTTTACAGTCATTACCTTGAACCCTTTGTTGAGGAGATTGGCTATCTCCACTTCACTTAGATCTTCTTCTGAATTCTTATCTTGGTCCTTCATTTGGATCGTGTTTCTGTGTCACCTCATTTTTCTTAACTTCCTGTTTTTATTGCTATGTGTGTAGTAGGTTCGTTACATTTCCTGACCTTGGGGAAGTGGCCTTTTGTAGGAGCTGTCCTATGGGTCCCAGCAGCCCCCTCTCCCCTGGTCACTAGAGCTGTATATTCTAGGTGTACCCCCTATGTGGGCTGCTTGGGCTCTTCTGCTGTGGCGGGCTGACTACTGTGGGTAGTCTGGTAGGCTTGGCTGCCCCCAGACTGCTTGTTTGCCAGGCTCTGCCTTGTATGGAGGCTGTCTGTGCTGCTTGGTGAGACTAAATCATAAGGCAGCTGGCTGCACAACTCTGGGGGACACCAAATCTGGTGCTGGTTCACTTATGGGTAGAATTGCAGTCCAGGTGATATCAGGCCTAGTGCCCAGTCACTGGTTCTGGGGCTATGCTGGCTACTGGGAGGAAGAGACAGGTTCTGCGTTCTGGCTGCAGGGCCCAGGAGCCACAGAGTTGGTGTTGGATCACTGTTCCTGACACAGCTCTCTGCAGGGCCGGGGGTATCCCTAATCTTGTGTTGGCATTCTGATGGGCGGGGTCAGGACCCAGCTGAGTCCATGGCTGCTTCTGGCCTGCAATTAAGTGGCCTGGTTACACAGGCTGCTGGGCTGTGGTATTCCTGGAGCTGGTGTGTGCCTGTTGGTGTATGAGGCTGATCCCACTGCTAAAGCAGGTTTGCTGTTGGGTAGGTCCAAGCTCCATCCAGTCCCTGTGCAGTTACCACCTGCCCATGGTGAGGCTGACTCCAAGGCCAGAGCAGGCTCACTTGTCAGAGGGGCCAGGGACTCTGGGGCTGGTGCCTGTCCACTGAGGTGTGGAGGCTGGTCCTGGGGCTTTTGGTGGCTGGACCCATGTCCAGGGGCAGCTGTGCACTGAGAGGATCTGAAGGCAGCCTGTTTGCTGGTGGATGGGGCTATGCCCCTGCTCAGTTAGTTGCTTGGCCTGCAGCATCCTAGTACTTGTGTCTGTAGTCTGGTGGAAATGGGTGGGGCTCGGTCCTGAGGCTGATAAGCTACAGGGAGGATTCTGAAATTATGCTTGCTGGTACCAGCATCCACGAGGTAGAAGGAGCTCCCCCGAATGGCTGCTGCCAGTGTCTCTGTCCCTGAGGCTGTGCTGTAGTTGCCTCATGCCTCTCTGGGAGACTCTCCAAGATCAGGAGGTAGGTGTGACCCGGGATCCTTTCAAATGACTGCTTCTGTTCTGATTCTCAGATCACGTGGGATTTTGTGAGCATCTTTTAAGAGTGGAATCTCTATTTCCCACAACCCTCTGGCTCTCTGGAAAATAAGCACTACTGGTCTTCAAAGCCCAACTTTCTAGGAACTCTTCTTTCCACAACAGGATCCCTGGGCTTGGGAGCCTGATGTTGGCTTCATACCCCTTGCTACCTGGGAGCACCTCTGAAATTGTAATTATTCTCCCATTTGTGGGCCACCCACTTGGTGGTATGGGTCTTGACTCTATTGAGATTCTGCCCTTCCTTTCTGTCTTGTCGAGGTGCCTTCCTTATATCTTTAGCTGTAAAACATCTTTTATGGTAGGTCCCGGCCTTTTTCATCAATTGCTGTTCTGTAAACAGTTGTGACTTTGGTGTGCCCATGAGAGGCATCAAGCTCTGGGTCTTTGAATGCTACCATGTTGGACAATCTCTCTACTTCATTCTTAAATCATATTATTTAAGTTTTCTTAGTATCTTATTTGATTAGCGACAGTTTGAAATTTATTATCACTCATGTTTACTTCACCTGTTTAAAAAAATTGAATAGTGCATTCATTCAGTTTGAAATGAAGGTAGTGACCTGTGAATTTCCATACCTCAAAAATCAAGGATAGGACAAAAGCCTTTTCTACTTGTGTTACCCTCAAACTCTGCACCCCACCCCAGCCTGGGGATTAACCTCTTTCACCCATGCTCACCTTCTGTTTTCGGACCGTTGACCATCATTGCATCTGTATGTGTGTTGACAAAGTGAACTCTAGTCTTTGCAGTTTTTGTGTTTTGTTTTTTGGTTTAGGGAACAGTCCTACTATGAATGTACATTTACTGCTCCACTGAAGTTCATATATAAACCTGTCAAGCACATTACCAGAATTGGAATTGCTTGTATATACACTTTGATAAATTTTAGAGACAATGGTAGAACAGAAGTGAATTGTATTTCAAATGCCACAATATTCTCACACCATGAAAACCCTTCCCTTTTTAATATATTTATGTGTAGTGTATCTTTATGCCCATACTATATTTCCCAGAGATGGGTAAGTGTTATGTTTCTTGCTGGCACATTTACCGTATTGTTCAAAGTCAGGCGTTTAGTGGTTTTAGCATGATCCTATTTCCATGAACTCGCAAATACAAGATCTTCTCTCACACTGTCTTTTACTCCCTGCTGTTTTATATTGCCCTCCTAATTCTCAGTCCTGGTCTTTCTTTATGTTCTTCATCAACCTGGATAGGTTATACTCTTTTCTCCCTTATTCAAGACCAATAGAATAGAATAGAATACAACACCCAGAAATAAACCCTGATATATGGCCAAATGATTTTTGACAATTTGCCAAGACTTTTCAAAGTAGAAAGGATAGTATTTTCAACACATGGTGCTGAGAAGTCTTGTGGGCAACATGCAAAAGAAGGAAGATGGACCCTTACCTAACATCATATGCAAAAATTAATGAAAACGTATCAAGAAACTAAATAGAAGACCTAATAATATAAAAAGTCTTAGGAGAAGATACAGGACAAGAGCTTCATGATATTGGATTTGGCAGTGTTTTCCTCCATATGAAACGAAGGAACAACAAAGGTACAGCTAACAAAAAAATAAACAATTTGCAGTACATAAGTTAAAAAAAAATGTGTATCAAAGAAATGTAAACAGAATAAAATGGCAACCCACAAGATGGGAGAAAATATTTCAGAGCCATCTATCTGACAAGAGATTTCTATTCAGCATATACAGAGAACTCCTACAGCTAAACAAAGGGCAAACACCCTGATTCAAAAATGGATAAAAGACTTGAATAGATGGTTCTTCAAAAAGATGTACAAATGACTAAGCACTTGAATAGATGCTCCATATCACTAAATGCATGTTTATATATTTGTGTGCATGCATATACACACAAGCACACACACACATACACAAGCAGAAAACAACTATTGGTGAGGATGTGAGGGAGTTGGAACCATTGTGCTATGTCAGAGGGAATGCAGAATGATACAGCTGCTTTGCAAAAGAGTATGGCAATTTTTCAGATATTGAAAAATAGAATTACTACATGATCCAGGAATTTTACTATGAGGTATACCCAAAGGTATTGAAATCAGGGTCTTAAAGAAATATTTGTACTCCAGTGTTTAGAGCAGTGATAATCACAGTAGCTAAAATATGAAAGCAACCTAAGTGTTCATCCACTAGTTCCTGGACAAGCAAAGTGTGGTATACCCATATAATACAATATTATTCAGTGTTAAAAAGGAAAAGATCTAGGAATATGCTACAACATGGATGAATCTTGAGGAAATTTAGCTACCAAAAATGCCATTTTTGTGACTTTTAGTGAGTCATAACAATACAACTACTTATTTCAATTATATGGGGGTACTTAGTGTAGTCAAAACCATAGAAATTGGGAGGGTAATGACGCTTTTCAGGTGGTTATGGAACAAAAAGGAAAGTTATATTTAAAGGATATGGAGTTACAGTTTTAAAACGTAGAAAAGAATTAGAAAGATAAATGGTGATGTTGATCGCCCAATAATATGAATGCATTTAATATCACTGAACGGTGCACTTTATAATAACTAACATGTTATATTTTATGTTATTTGATTTTACCAACATACAAAATTGGGAAAGAATGTAATATCAGGAAAGGGAGTGGACCTGGGATAGAGCAGAGAGTAATCAGAAGGGTGAGACACTGCATATGTTGAAGAAGAAGAGCTGAGAGTCTTCATTGGCCAGAAGAGACTTTATAAAAGAGAAAAGAAATTACTCTGAGGGTGTATTAGATAGATATCTGTGGGTGTGCTGCTATCTCCCATGGGTTATCTTAAAGAGTCTTTAATAAAGTCCATAAGGCTTGCTGAGGCTTTTTTAAAAACTGGATTCCCTAGGAGATAATTAGAGGGTGGTACTTAAGTCTATGTCTAGGTTGACAGATTTTGCAGGGAAGACGAACCTGAGAACAGTGGAGGTCTTAAGAGTGTAAGTACATGGAAATTAGAAAAAAATAATAATAATAATAAAGGGGATTAGGAAAACTTTGGACTTTGAAGGTCATGTATTATTACTGAGTCAGACCTGAGGTTTCTAAGGAGTTATATACACAGTTGCTATTTGGATTACTTGTTGATAAAGATAAGTGGAAAAACTAGAGTCGTTCCCAAGTGTAGGTAAGATATAATGAGAGGATGGAGGTGGAAAGTAGGGAGACCCAGAGAAAAGTGGGAAGGTCATATTGGGCCAAGATGGTGGTAATATCCAACAGAACAGACGGTAGGACAGACGATGGATTCATCTTTTTTATTTCGCCTCCCCCCCTCATCCTTAATAATTCTTTGGGAATATTTCACTGCTCTGTGAGGCAGGTACAGAATTCGAGTGAGGAGGCTACACCTTCAGTGTCGAGCTGTCTGAGTCCTCAGTGTGCTTCAAATGATGGAGAACTATTGCTTCTTTATGAGAAGGGTTAGTACCTCGTAGCTAAGCTTAAGCTGGAGCTTATGCAATATTGATTCCATTTTATATATACTGTTGGCATGGAGGTTCCTCCTCCTCTTTTCTTGAACATTATGAAACGAATCTATA
>NW_028121989.1:0-46032 GCF_965194805.1 Balaenoptera borealis | reverse complement strand
ACGGGTGCGGGGAGGGGTTCGGGTACGGCGTAGGGTATGGGTTAGGGTTAGGGTTAGGGTTAGTGTTAGGGTTAGGGCTCGGTTTAGGGTACGGGTTAGGATTAGGGTACGTGTTAGGGTTAGGGTAGGGGTTAGGGTTAGGGTACGCGTTAGGGTTAGTGTAGTTAGTAAACCTATCCCACTCTCTAGATACCCCTTAGCACGTAAAGGAATATTATTTGGGGGTCCAGCCATGGAGAAGAGTTTAGACACTAGGATAAGATAAGGAACACACCCATTATAAAGAAATCACATTAGGATTCTCTTTTTAAGCTGTTCCTTAAAACACTAGTGCTTAGGAAATCTATTGGAGGCAGAAGCAGTCAAGGGTAGCCTAGGGTTAGGGTTAGGCTTAGGGTTAGGCTTAGGGTACGGCTTAGAGTACGGGTTCGGGGAGGGCTTCGGGTACGGCTTAGGGTATGGGTTAGGGTTAGGGTTAGGGTTAGTGTTAGGGTTAGGGCTCCGTTTAAGGTACGGTTTAGGATTAGGGTACGTGTTAGGGTTAGTGTTAGGGTACGCGTTAGGGTTAGGGTAGTTATTAAACCTATCCCACTCTCTAGATACCCCTTAGCACGTAAAGGAATATTATTTGGGGGTCCAGCCATGGAGAAGAGTTTAGACACTAGGATAAGATAAGGAACACACCCATTATAAAGAAATCACATTAGGATTCTCTTTTTAAGCTGTTCCTTAAAACACTAGTGCTTAGGAAATCTATTGGAGGCAGAACTAGTCAAGGGTAGCCTAGGGTTAGGGTTAGGCTTAGGGTTAGGCTTAGGGTACGGCTTAGGGTACGGGTTCGGGGAGGGGTTCGGGTACGGCGTAGGGTATGGGTTAGGGTTAGAGTTAGGGTTAGTGTTAGGGTTAGGGCTCGGTTTAGGGTACGGGTTAGGATTAGGGTACGTGTTAGGGTTAGGGTAGGGGTTAGGGTTAGGGTACGCGTTAGGGTTAGGGTAGTTAGTAAACCTATCCCACTCTCTAGATACCCCTTAGCACGTAAAGGAATATTATTTGGGGGTCCAGCCATGGAGAAGAGTTTAGACACTAGGATAAGATAAGGAACACACCCATTATAAAGAAATCACATTAGGATTCTCTTTTTAAGCTGTTCCTTAAAACACTAGTGCTTAGGAAATCTATTGGAGGCAGAAGCAGTCAAGGGTAGCCTAGGGTTAGGGTTAGGCTTAGGGTTAGGCTTAGGGTACGGCTTAGGGTACGGGTTCGGGGAGGGGTTCGGGTACGGCGTAGGGTAAGGGTTAGGGTTAGGGTTAGGGTTAGTGTTAGGGTTAGGGCTCGGTTTAGGGTACGGGTTAGGATTAGGGTACGTGTTAGGGTTAGGGTAGGGGTTAGGGTTAGGGTACGCGTTAGGATTAGGGTAGTTAGTAAACCTATCCCACTCTCTAGATACCCCTTAGCACGTAAAGGAATATTATTTGGGGGTACAGCCATGGAGAAGAGTTTAGACACTAGGATAAGATAAGGAACACACCCATTATAAAGAAATCACATTAGGATTCTCTTTTTAAGCTGTTCCTTAAAACACTAGTGCTTAGGAAATCTATTGGAGGCAGAAGCAGTCAAGGGTAGCCTAGGGTTAGGGTTAGGCTTAGGGTTAGGCTTAGGGTACAGCTTAGGGTATGGGTTCGGGGAGGGGTTTGGGTACGGCGTAGGGTATGGGTTAGGGTTAGGGTTAGGGTTAGTGTTAGGGTTAGGGCTCGGTTTAGGGTACGGGTTAGGATTAGGGTCCGTGTTAGGGTTAGGGTTAGGGTACGCGTTAGGTTTAGGGTAGTTAGTAAACCTATCCCACTCTCTAGATACCCCTTAGCACGTAAAGGAATATTATTTGGGGGTCCAGCCATGGAGAAAAGTTTAGACACTAGGATAAGATAAGGAACACACCCATTATAAAGAAATCACATTAGGATTCTCTTTTTAAGCTGTTCCTTAAAACACTAGTGCTTAGGAAATCTATTGGAGGCAGAAGCAGTCAAGGGTAGCTTAGGGTTAGGGTTAGGCTTAGGGTGAGGGTTAGGGTACGGGTTCGGGGAGGGGTTCGTGTACGGCGTAGGGTATGGGTTAGGGTTAGGGTTAGGGTTAGTGTTAGTGTTAGGGCTCGGTTTAGGATACGGGTTAGGATTAGGGTACGTGTTATGGTTAGGGTAGGGGTTAGGGTTAGGGTACGCGTTAGGGTTAGGGTAGTTATTAAACCTATCCCACTCTCTAGATACCCCTTAGCACGTAAAGGAATATTATTTGGGGGTCCAGCCATGGAGAAGAGTTTAGACACTAGGATAATATAAGAAACACACCCATTATAAAGAAATCACATTAGGATTCTCTTTTTAAGCCGTTCCTTAAAACACTAGTGCTTAGGAAATCTATTGGAGGCAGAAGCAGTCAAGGGTAGCCTAGGGTTAGGGTTAGGCTTAGGTTTAGGCTTAGGGTACGGCTTAGGGTACGGGGTCGGGGAGGGGTTCAGGTATGGTGTAGGGTATGGGTTAGGGTTAGGGTTAGGGTTAGTGTTAGGGTTAGGGCTCGGTTTAGGGTACGGGTTAGGATTAGGGTACGTGTTAGGGTTAGGGTAGGGGTTAGGGTTAGGGTACGCGTTAGGGTTAGGGTAGTTATTAAACCTATCCCACTCTCTAGATACCCCTTAGCACGTAAAGGAATATTATTTGGGGGTCCAGCCATGGAGAAGAGTTTAGACACTAGGATAAGATAAGGAACACACCCATTATAAAGAAATCACATTAGGATTCTCTTTTTAAGCTGTTCCTTAAAACACTAGTGCTTAGGAAATCTATTGGAGGCAGAAGCAGTCAAGGGTAGCCTAGGGTTAGGGTTAGGCTTAGGGTTAGGCTTAGGGTACGGCTTAGGGTACGGGTTCGGGGAGGGGTTCGGGTACGGCGTAGGGTATGGGTTAGGGTTAGGGTTAGGGTTAGTGTTAGGGTTGGGCTCGGTTTAGAGTACGGGTTAGGATTAGGGTACGTGTTAGGGTTAGGGTACGCGTTAGGGTTAGGGTAGTTATTAAACCTATCCCACTCTCTAGATACCCCTTAGCACGTAAAGGAATATTATTTGGGGGTCCAGCCATGGAGAAGAGTTTAGACACTAGGATAACATAAGGAACACACCCATTATAAAGAAATCACATTAGGATTCTCTTTTTAAGCTGTTCCTTAAAACACTAGTGCTTAGGAAATCTATTGGAGGCAGAAGCAGTCAAGGGTAGCCTAGGGTTAGGGTTAGGCTTAGGGTTAGGCTTAGGGTACGGCTTGGGGTACGGGTGCGGGGAGGGGTTCGGGTACGGCGTAGGGTATGGGTTAGGGTTAGGGTTAGGGTTAGTGTTAGGGTTAGGGCTCGGTTTAGGGTACGGGTTAGGATTAGGGTACGTGTTAGGGTTAGGGTAGGGGTTAGGGTTAGGGTACGCGTTAGGGTTAGTGTAGTTAGTAAACCTATCCCACTCTCTAGATACCCCTTAGCACGTAAAGGAATATTATTTGGGGGTCCAGCCATGGAGAAGAGTTTAGACACTAGGATAAGATAAGGAACACACCCATTATAAAGAAATCACATTAGGATTCTCTTTTTAAGCTGTTCCTTAAAACACTAGTGCTTAGGAAATCTATTGGAGGCAGAAGCAGTCAAGGGTAGCCTAGGGTTAGGGTTAGGCTTAGGATTAGGCTTAGGGTACGGCTTAGGGTACGGGTTCGGGGAGGGGTTCGAGTACGGCGTAGGGTATGGGTTAGGGTTAGGGTTAGTGTTAGGGTTAGGGCTCGGTTTAGGGTACGGGTTAGGATTAGGGTACGTGTTAGGGTTAGGGTAGGGGTTAGGGTTAGGGTACGCGTTAGGGTTAGGGTAGTTATTAAACCTATCCCACTCTCTAGATACCCCTTAGCACGTAAAGGAATATTATTTGGGGGTCCAGCCATGGAGAAGAGTTTAGACACTAGGATAAGATAAGGAACACACCCATTATAAAGAAATCACATTAGGATTCTCTTTTTAAGCTGTTCCTTAAAACACTAGTGCTTAGGAAATCTATTGGAGGCAGAAGCAGTCAAGGGTAGCCTAGGGTTAGGGTTAGGCTTAGGGTTAGGCTTAGGGTACGGCTTAGGGTACGGGTTCGGGGAGGGGTTCGGGTACGGCGTAGGGTATGGGTTAGGGTTAGGGTTAGGGTTAGTGTTAGGGTTAGGGCTCGGTTTAGAGTACGGGTTAGGATTAGGGTACGTGTTAGGGTTAGGGTACGCGTTAGGGTTAGGGTAGTTATTAAACCTATCCCACTCTCTAGATACCCCTTAGCACGTAAAGGAATATTATTTGGGGGTCCAGCCATGGAGAAGAGTTTAGACACTAGGATAAGATAAGGAACACACCCATTATAAAGAAATCACATTAGGATTCTCTTTTTAAGCTGTTCCTTAAAACACTAGTGCTTAGGAAATCTATTGGAGGCAGAAGCAGTCAAGGGTAACCTAGGGTTAGGGTTAGGCTTAGGGTTAGGCTTAGGGTACGGCTTGGGGTACGGGTGCGGGGAGGGGTTCGGGTATGGCGTAGGGTATGGGTTAGGGTTAGGGTTAGGGTTAGTGTTAGGGTTAGGGCTCGGTTTAGGGTACGGGTTAGGATTAGGGTATGTGTTAGGGTTAGGGTAGGGGTTAGGGTTAGGGTACGCGTTAGGGTTAGTGTAGTTAGTAAACCTATCCCACTCTCTAGATACCCCTTAGCACGTAAAGGAATATTATTTGGGGGTCCAGCCATGGAGAAGAGTTTAGACACTAGGATAAGATAAGGAACACACCCATTATAAAGAAATCACATTAGGATTCTCTTTTTAAGCTGTTCCTTAAAACACTAGTGCTTAGGAAATCTATTGGAGGCAGAAGCAGTCAAGGGTAGCCTAGGGTTAGGGTTAGGCTTAGGGTTAGGCTTAGGGTACGGGTTCGGGGAGGGGTTCGGGTACGGCGTAGGGTATGGGTGAGGGTTAGGGTTAGGGTTAGTGTTAGGGTTAGGGCTCGGTTTAGGGTACGGGTTAGGATTAGGGTACTTGTTAGGGTTAGGTTAGGGGTTAGGGTTAGGGTACGCGTTAGGGTTAGGGTAGTTATTAAACCTATCCCACTCTCTAGATACCCCTTAGCACGTAAAGGAATATTATTTGGGGGTCCAGCCATGGAGAAGAGTTTAGACACTAGGATAAGATAAGGAACACACCCATTATAAAGAAATGACATTAGGATTCTCTTTTTAAGCTGTTCCTTAAAACACTAGTGCTTAGGAAATCTATTGGAGGCAGAAGCAGTCAAGGGTAGCCTAGGGTTAGGGTTAGGCTTAGGGTTAGGCTTAGGGTACGGCTTAGGGTACGGGTTCGGGGAGGGCTTCGGGTACGGCGTAGGGTATGGGTTAGGGTTAGGGTTAGGGTTAGTGTTAGGGTTAGGGCTCCGTTTAAGGTACGGTTTAGGATTAGGGTACGTGTTAGGGTTAGGGTTAGGGTACGCGTTAGGGTTAGGGTAGTTATTAAACCTATCCCACTCTCTAGATACCCCTTAGCACGTAAAGGAATATTATTTGGGGGTCCAGCCATGGAGAAGAGTTTAGACACTAGGATAAGATAAGGAACACACCCATTATAAAGAAATCACATTAGGATTCTCTTTTTAAGCTGTTCCTTAAAACACTAGTGCTTAGGAAATCTATTGGAGGCAGAAGCAGTCAAGGGTAGCCTAGGGTTAGGGTTAGGCTTAGGGTTAGGCTTAGGGTACGGCTTAGGGTACGGGTTCGGGGAGGGGTTCGGGTACGGCGTAGGGTAAGGGTTAGGGTTAGGGTTAGGGTTAGTGTTAGGGTTAGGGCTCGGTTTAGGTTACGGGTTAGGATTAGGGTACGTGTTAGGGTTAGGGTAGGGGTTAGGGTTAGGGTACGCGTTAGGATTAGGGTAGTTAGTAAACCTATCCCACTCTCTAGATACCCCTTAGCACGTAAAGGAATATTATTTGGGGGTCCAGCCATGGAGAAGAGTTTAGACACTAGGATAAGATAAGGAACACACCCATTATAAAGAAATCACATTAGGATTCTCTTTTTAAGCTGTTCCTTAAAACACTAGTGCTTAGGAAATCTATTGGAGGCAGAAGCAGTCAAGGGTAGCCTAGGGTTAGGGTTAGGCTTAGGGTTAGGCTTAGGGTACAGCTTAGGGTACGGGTTCGGGGAGGGGTTTGGGTACGGCGTAGGGTATGGGTTAGGGTTCGGGTTAGGGTTAGTGTTAGGGTTAGGGCTCGGTTTAGGGTACGGGTTAGGATTAGGGTCCGTGTTAGGGTTAGGGTTAGGGTACGCATTAGGTTTAGGGTAGTTAGTAAACCTATCCCACTCTCTAGATACCCCTTAGCACGTAAAGGAATATTATTTGGGGGTCCAGCCATGGAGAAAAGTTTAGACACTAGGATAAGATAAGGAACACACCCATTATAAAGAAATCACATTAGGATTCTCTTTTTAAGCTGTTCCTTAAAACACTAGTGCTTAGGAAATCTATTGGAGGCAGAAGCAGTCAAGGGTAGCTTAGGGTTAGGGTTGGGCTTAGGGTTAGGCTTAGGGTACGGCTTGGGGTACGGGTGCGGGGAGGGGTTCGGGTACGGCGTAGGGTATGGGTTAGGGTTAGGGTTAGTGTTAGGGTTAGGGCTCGGTTTAGGGTACGGGTTAGGATTAGGGTACGTGTTAGGGTTAGGGTAGGGGTTAGGGTTAGGGTACGCGTTAGGGTTAGTGTAGTTAGTAAACCTATCCCACTCTCTAGATACCCCTTAGCACGTAAAGGAATATTATTTGGGGGTCCAGCCATGGAGAAGAGTTTAGACACTAGGATAAGATAAGGAACACACCCATTATAAAGAAATCACATTAGGATTCTCTTTTTAAGCTGTTCCTTAAAACACTAGTGCTTAGGAAATCTATTGGAGGCAGAAGCAGTCAAGGGTAGCCTAGGGTTAGGGTTAGGCTTAGGGTTAGGCTTAGGGTACGGCTTAGGGTACGGGTTCGGGGAGGGGTTCGGGTACGGCGTAGGGTATGGGTTAGGGTTAGGGTTAGGGTTAGTGTTAGGGTTAGGGCTCGGTTTAGAGTACGGGTTAGGATTAGGGTACGTGTTAGGGTTAGGGTACGCGTTAGGGTTAGGGTAGTTATTAAACCTATCCCACTCTCTAGATACCCCTTAGCACGTAAAGGAATATTATTTGGGGGTCCAGCCATGGAGAAGAGTTTAGACACTAGGATAACATAAGGAACACACCCATTATAAAGAAATCACATTAGGATTCTCTTTTTAAGCTGTTCCTTAAAACACTAGTGCTTAGGAAATCTATTGGAGGCAGAAGCAGTCAAGGGTAGCCTAGGGTTAGGGTTAGGCTTAGGGTTAGGCTTAGGGTACGGCTTGGGGTACGGGTGCGGGGAGGGGTTCGGGTACGGCGTAGGGTATGGGTTAGGGTTAGGGTTAGGGTTAGTGTTAGGGTTAGGGCTCGGTTTAGGGTACGGGTTAGGATTAGGGTACGTGTTAGGGTTAGGGTAGGGGTTAGGGTTAGGGTACGCGTTAGGGTTAGTGTAGTTAGTAAACCTATCCCACTCTCTAGATACCCCTTAGCACGTAAAGGAATATTATTTGGGGGTCCAGCCATGGAGAAGAGTTTAGACACTAGGATAAGATAAGGAACACACCCATTATAAAGAAATGACATTAGGATTCTCTTTTTAAGCTGTTCCTTAAAACACTAGTGCTTAGGAAATCTATTGGAGGCAGAAGCAGTCAAGGGTAGCCTAGGGTTAGGGTTAGGCTTAGGGTTAGGCTTAGGGTACGGCTTAGAGTACGGGTTCGGGGAGGGCTTCGGGTACGGCTTAGGGTATGGGTTAGGGTTAGGGTTAGGGTTAGTGTTAGGGTTAGGGCTCCGTTTAAGGTACGGTTTAGGATTAGGGTACGTGTTAGGGTTAGTGTTAGGGTACGCGTTAGGGTTAGGGTAGTTATTAAACCTATCCCACTCTCTAGATACCCCTTAGCACGTAAAGGAATATTATTTGGGGGTCCAGCCATGGAGAAGAGTTTAGACACTAGGATAAGATAAGGAACACACCCATTATAAAGAAATCACATTAGGATTCTCTTTTTAAGCTGTTCCTTAAAACACTAGTGCTTAGGAAATCTATTGGAGGCAGAACTAGTCAAGGGTAGCCTAGGGTTAGGGTTAGGCTTAGGGTTAGGCTTAGGGTACGGCTTAGGGTACGGGTTCGGGGAGGGGTTCGGGTACGGCGTAGGGTATGGGTTAGGGTTAGAGTTAGGGTTAGTGTTAGGGTTAGGGCTCGGTTTAGGGTACGGGTTAGGATTAGGGTACGTGTTAGGGTTAGGGTAGGGGTTAGGGTTAGGGTACGCGTTAGGGTTAGGGTAGTTAGTAAACCTATCCCACTCTCTAGATACCCCTTAGCACGTAAAGGAATATTATTTGGGGGTCCAGCCATGGAGAAGAGTTTAGACACTAGGATAAGATAAGGAACACACCCATTATAAAGAAATCACATTAGGATTCTCTTTTTAAGCTGTTCCTTAAAACACTAGTGCTTAGGAAATCTATTGGAGGCAGAAGCAGTCAAGGGTAGCCTAGGGTTAGGGTTAGGCTTAGGGTTAGGCTTAGGGTACGGGTTCGGGGAGGGGTTCGGGTACGGCGTAGGGTATGGGTGAGGGTTAGGGTTAGGGTTAGTGTTAGGGTTAGGGCTCGGTTTAGGGTACGGGTTAGGATTAGGGTACTTGTTAGGGTTAGGTTAGGGGTTAGGGTTAGGGTACGCGTTAGGGTTAGGGTAGTTATTAAACCTATCCCACTCTCTAGATACCCCTTAGCACGTAAAGGAATATTATTTGGGGGTCCAGCCATGGAGAAGAGTTTAGACACTAGGATAAGATAAGGAACACACCCATTATAAAGAAATGACATTAGGATTCTCTTTTTAAGCTGTTCCTTAAAACACTAGTGCTTAGGAAATCTATTGGAGGCAGAAGCAGTCAAGGGTAGCCTAGGGTTAGGGTTAGGCTTAGGGTTAGGCTTAGGGTACGGCTTAGGGTACGGGTTCGGGGAGGGCTTCGGGTACGGCGTAGGGTATGGGTTAGGGTTAGGGTTAGGGTTAGTGTTAGGGTTAGGGCTCCGTTTAAGGTACGGTTTAGGATTAGGGTACGTGTTAGGGTTAGGGTTAGGGTACGCGTTAGGGTTAGGGTAGTTATTAAACCTATCCCACTCTCTAGATACCCCTTAGCACGTAAAGGAATATTATTTGGGGGTCCAGCCATGGAGAAGAGTTTAGACACTAGGATAAGATAAGGAACACACCCATTATAAAGAAATCACATTAGGATTCTCTTTTTAAGCTGTTCCTTAAAATACTAGTGCTTAGGAAATCTATTGGAGGCAGAAGCAGTCAAGGGTAGCCTAGGGTTAGGGTTAGGCTTAGGGTTAGGCTTAGGGTACGGCTTAGGGTACGGGTTCGGGGAGGGGTTCGGGTACGGCGTAGGGTATGGGTTAGGGTTAGAGTTAGGGTTAGTGTTAGGGTTAGGGCTCGGTTTAGGGTACGGGTTAGGATTAGGGTACGTGTTAGGGTTAGGGTAGGGGTTAGGGTTAGGGTACGCGTTAGGGTTAGGGTAGTTAGTAAACCTATCCCACTCTCTAGATACCCCTTAGCACGTAAAGGAATATTATTTGGGGGTCCAGCCATGGAGAAGAGTTTAGACACTAGGATAAGATAAGGAACACACCCATTATAAAGAAATCACATTAGGATTCTCTTTTTAAGCTGTTCCTTAAAACACTAGTGCTTAGGAAATCTATTGGAGGCAGAAGCAGTCAAGGGTAGCCTAGGGTTAGGGTTAGGCTTAGGGTTAGGCTTAGGGTACGGCTTAGGGTACGGGTTCGGGGAGGGGTTCGGGTACGGCGTAGGGTAAGGGTTAGGGTTAGGGTTAGGGTTAGTGTTAGGGTTAGGGCTCGGTTTAGGTTACGGGTTAGGATTAGGGTACGTGTTAGGGTTAGGGTAGGGGTTAGGGTTAGGGTACGCGTTAGGATTAGGGTAGTTAGTAAACCTATCCCACTCTCTAGATACCCCTTAGCACGTAAAGGAATATTATTTGGGGGTCCAGCCATGGAGAAGAGTTTAGACACTAGGATAACATAAGGAACACACCCATTATAAAGAAATCACATTAGGATTCTCTTTTTAAGCTGTTCCTTAAAACACTAGTGCTTAGGAAATCTATTGGAGGCAGAAGCAGTCAAGGGTAGCCTAGGGTTAGGGTTAGGCTTAGGGTTAGGCTTAGGGTACAGCTTAGGGTACGGGTTCGGGGAGGGGTTTGGGTACGGCGTAGGGTATGGGTTAGGGTTCGGGTTAGGGTTAGTGTTAGGGTTAGGGCTCGGTTTAGGGTACGGGTTAGGATTAGGGTCCGTGTTAGGGTTAGGGTTAGGGTACGCATTAGGTTTAGGGTAGTTAGTAAACCTATCCCACTCTCTAGATACCCCTTAGCACGTAAAGGAATATTATTTGGGGGTCCAGCCATGGAGAAAAGTTTAGACACTAGGATAAGATAAGGAACACACCCATTATAAAGAAATCACATTAGGATTCTCTTTTTAAGCTGTTCCTTAAAACACTAGTGCTTAGGAAATCTATTGGAGGCAGAAGCAGTCAAGGGTAGCTTAGGGTTAGGGTTAGGCTTAGGGTTAGGCTTAGGGTACGGCTTGGGGTACGGGTGCGGGGAGGGGTTCGGGTACGGCGTAGGGTATGGGTTAGGGTTAGGGTTAGTGTTAGGGTTAGGGCTCGGTTTAGGGTACGGGTTAGGATTAGGGTACGTGTTAGGGTTAGGGTAGGGGTTAGGGTTAGGGTACGCGTTAGGGTTAGTGTAGTTAGTAAACCTATCCCACTCTCTAGATACCCCTTAGCACGTAAAGGAATATTATTTGGGGGTCCAGCCATGGAGAAGAGTTTAGACACTAGGATAAGATAAGGAACACACCCATTATAAAGAAATCACATTAGGATTCTCTTTTTAAGCTGTTCCTTAAAACACTAGTGCTTAGGAAATCTATTGGAGGCAGAAGCAGTCAAGGGTAGCCTAGGGTTAGGGTTAGGCTTAGGGTTAGGCTTAGGGTACGGCTTAGGGTACGGGTTCGGGGAGGGGTTCGGGTACGGCGTAGGGTATGGGTTAGGGTTAGGGTTAGGGTTAGTGTTAGGGTTAGGGCTCGGTTTAGAGTACGGGTTAGGATTAGGGTACGTGTTAGGGTTAGGGTACGCGTTAGGGTTAGGGTAGTTATTAAACCTATCCCACTCTCTAGATACCCCTTAGCACGTAAAGGAATATTATTTGGGGGTCCAGCCATGGAGAAGAGTTTAGACACTAGGATAACATAAGGAACACACCCATTATAAAGAAATCACATTAGGATTCTCTTTTTAAGCTGTTCCTTAAAACACTAGTGCTTAGGAAATCTATTGGAGGCAGAAGCAGTCAAGGGTAGCCTAGGGTTAGGGTTAGGCTTAGGGTTAGGCTTAGGGTACGGCTTGGGGTACGGGTGCGGGGAGGGGTTCGGGTACGGCGTAGGGTATGGGTTAGGGTTAGGGTTAGGGTTAGTGTTAGGGTTAGGGCTCGGTTTAGGGTACGGGTTAGGATTAGGGTACGTGTTAGGGTTAGGGTAGGGGTTAGGGTTAGGGTACGCGTTAGGGTTAGTGTAGTTAGTAAACCTATCCCACTCTCTAGATACCCCTTAGCACGTAAAGGAATATTATTTGGGGGTCCAGCCATGGAGAAGAGTTTAGACACTAGGATAAGATAAGGAACACACCCATTATAAAGAAATGACATTAGGATTCTCTTTTTAAGCTGTTCCTTAAAACACTAGTGCTTAGGAAATCTATTGGAGGCAGAAGCAGTCAAGGGTAGCCTAGGGTTAGGGTTAGGCTTAGGGTTAGGCTTAGGGTACGGCTTAGAGTACGGGTTCGGGGAGGGCTTCGGGTACGGCTTAGGGTATGGGTTAGGGTTAGGGTTAGGGTTAGTGTTAGGGTTAGGGCTCCGTTTAAGGTACGGTTTAGGATTAGGGTACGTGTTAGGGTTAGTGTTAGGGTACGCGTTAGGGTTAGGGTAGTTATTAAACCTATCCCACTCTCTAGATACCCCTTAGCACGTAAAGGAATATTATTTGGGGGTCCAGCCATGGAGAAGAGTTTAGACACTAGGATAAGATAAGGAACACACCCATTATAAAGAAATCACATTAGGATTCTCTTTTTAAGCTGTTCCTTAAAACACTAGTGCTTAGGAAATCTATTGGAGGCAGAACTAGTCAAGGGTAGCCTAGGGTTAGGGTTAGGCTTAGGGTTAGGCTTAGGGTACGGCTTAGGGTACGGGTTCGGGGAGGGGTTCGGGTACGGCGTAGGGTATGGGTTAGGGTTAGAGTTAGGGTTAGTGTTAGGGTTAGGGCTCGGTTTAGGGTACGGGTTAGGATTAGGGTACGTGTTAGGGTTAGGGTAGGGGTTAGGGTTAGGGTACGCGTTAGGGTTAGGGTAGTTAGTAAACCTATCCCACTCTCTAGATACCCCTTAGCACGTAAAGGAATATTATTTGGGGGTCCAGCCATGGAGAAGAGTTTAGACACTAGGATAAGATAAGGAACACACCCATTATAAAGAAATCACATTAGGATTCTCTTTTTAAGCTGTTCCTTAAAACACTAGTGCTTAGGAAATCTATTGGAGGCAGAAGCAGTCAAGGGTAGCCTAGGGTTAGGGTTAGGCTTAGGGTTAGGCTTAGGGTACGGCTTAGGGTACGGGTTCGGGGAGGGGTTCGGGTATGGCGTAGGGTAAGGGTTAGGGTTAGGGTTAGGGTTAGTGTTAGGGTTAGGGCTCGGTTTAGGGTACGGGTTAGGATTAGGGTACGTGTTAGGGTTAGGGTAGGGGTTAGGGTTAGGGTACGCGTTAGGATTAGGGTAGTTAGTAAACCTATCCCACTCTCTAGATACCCCTTAGCACGTAAAGGAATATTATTTGGGGGTACAGCCATGGAGAAGAGTTTAGACACTAGGATAAGATAAGGAACACACCCATTATAAAGAAATCACATTAGGATTCTCTTTTTAAGCTGTTCCTTAAAACACTAGTGCTTAGGAAATCTATTGGAGGCAGAAGCAGTCAAGGGTAGCCTAGGGTTAGGGTTAGGCTTAGGGTTAGGCTTAGGGTACAGCTTAGGGTACGGGTTCGGGGAGGGGTTTGGGTACGGCGTAGGGTATGGGTTAGGGTTAGGGTTAGGGTTAGTGTTAGGGTTAGGGCTCGGTTTAGGGTACGGGTTAGGATTAGGGTCCGTGTTAGGGTTAGGGTTAGGGTACGCGTTAGGTTTAGGGTAGTTAGTAAACCTATCCCACTCTCTAGATACCCCTTAGCACGTAAAGGAATATTATTTGGGGGTCCAGCCATGGAGAAAAGTTTAGACACTAGGATAAGATAAGGAACACACCCATTATAAAGAAATCACTTTAGGATTCTCTTTTTAAGCTGTTCCTTAAAACACTAGTGCTTAGGAAATCTATTGGAGGCAGAAGCAGTCAAGGGTAGCTTAGGGTTAGGGTTAGGCTTAGGGTGAGGGTTAGGGTACGGGTTCGGGGAGGGGTTCGTGTACGGCGTAGGGTATGGGTTAGGGTTAGGGTTAGGGTTAGTGTTAGTGTTAGGGCTCGGTTTAGGATACGGGTTAGGATTAGGGTACGTGTTATGGTTAGGGTAGGGGTTAGGGTTAGGGTACGCGTTAGGGTTAGGGTAGTTATTAAACCTATCCCACTCTCTAGATACCCCTTAGCACGTAAAGGAATATTATTTGGGGGTCCAGCCATGGAGAAGAGTTTAGACACTAGGATAATATAAGAAACACACCCATTATAAAGAAATCACATTAGGATTCTCTTTTTAAGCCGTTCCTTAAAACACTAGTGCTTAGGAAATCTATTGGAGGCAGAAGCAGTCAAGGGTAGCCTAGGGTTAGGGTTAGGCTTAGGGTTAGGCTTAGGGTACGGCTTAGGGTACGGGGTCGGGGAGGGGTTCAGGTATGGTGTAGGGTATGGGTTAGGGTTAGGGTTAGGGTTAGTGTTAGGGTTAGGGCTCGGTTTAGGGTACGGGTTAGGATTAGGGTACGTGTTAGGGTTAGGGTAGGGGTTAGGGTTAGGGTACGCGTTAGGGTTAGGGTAGTTATTAAACCTATCCCACTCTCTAGATACCCCTTAGCACGTAAAGGAATATTATTTGGGGGTCCAGCCATGGAGAAGAGTTTAGACACTAGGATAAGATAAGGAACACACCCATTATAAAGAAATCACATTAGGATTCTCTTTTTAAGCTGTTCCTTAAAACACTAGTGCTTAGGAAATCTATTGGAGGCAGAAGCAGTCAAGGGTAGCCTAGGGTTAGGGTTAGGCTTAGGGTTAGGCTTAGGGTACGGCTTAGGGTACGGGTTCGGGGAGGGGTTCGGGTACGGCGTAGGGTATGGGTTAGGGTTAGGGTTAGGGTTAGTGTTAGGGTTAGGGCTCGGTTTAGAGTACGGGTTAGGATTAGGGTACGTGTTAGGGTTAGGGTACGCGTTAGGGTTAGGGTAGTTATTAAACCTATCCCACTCTCTAGATACCCCTTAGCACGTAAAGGAATATTATTTGGGGGTCCAGCCATGGAGAAGAGTTTAGACACTAGGATAACATAAGGAACACACCCATTATAAAGAAATCACATTAGGATTCTCTTTTTAAGCTGTTCCTTAAAACACTAGTGCTTAGGAAATCTATTGGAGGCAGAAGCAGTCAAGGGTAGCCTAGGGTTAGGGTTAGGCTTAGGGTTAGGCTTAGGGTACGGCTTGGGGTACGGGTGCGGGGAGGGGTTCGGGTACGGCGTAGGGTATGGGTTAGGGTTAGGGTTAGGGTTAGTGTTAGGGTTAGGGCTCGGTTTAGGGTACGGGTTAGGATTAGGGTACGTGTTAGGGTTAGGGTAGGGGTTAGGGTTAGGGTACGCATTAGGTTTAGGGTAGTTAGTAAACCTATCCCACTCTCTAGATACCCCTTAGCACGTAAAGGAATATTATTTGGGGGTCCAGCCATGGAGAAAAGTTTAGACACTAGGATAAGATAAGGAACACACCCATTATAAAGAAATCACATTAGGATTCTCTTTTTAAGCTGTTCCTTAAAACACTAGTGCTTAGGAAATCTATTGGAGGCAGAAGCAGTCAAGGGTAGCTTAGGGTTAGGGTTAGGCTTAGGGTTAGGCTTAGGGTACGGCTTGGGGTACGGGTGCGGGGAGGGGTTCGGGTACGGCGTAGGGTATGGGTTAGGGTTAGGGTTAGTGTTAGGGTTAGGGCTCGGTTTAGGGTACGGGTTAGGATTAGGGTACGTGTTAGGGTTAGGGTAGGGGTTAGGGTTAGGGTACGCGTTAGGGTTAGTGTAGTTAGTAAACCTATCCCACTCTCTAGATACCCCTTAGCACGTAAAGGAATATTATTTGGGGGTCCAGCCATGGAGAAGAGTTTAGACACTAGGATAAGATAAGGAACACACCCATTATAAAGAAATCACATTAGGATTCTCTTTTTAAGCTGTTCCTTAAAACACTAGTGCTTAGGAAATCTATTGGAGGCAGAAGCAGTCAAGGGTAGCCTAGGGTTAGGGTTAGGCTTAGGGTTAGGCTTAGGGTACGGCTTAGGGTACGGGTTCGGGGAGGGGTTCGGGTACGGCGTAGGGTATGGGTTAGGGTTAGGGTTAGGGTTAGTTTTAGGGTTAGGGCTCGGTTTAGAGTACGGGTTAGGATTAGGGTACGTGTTAGGGTTAGGGTACGCGTTAGGGTTAGGGTAGTTATTAAACCTATCCCACTCTCTAGATACCCCTTAGCACGTAAAGGAATATTATTTGGGGGTCCAGCCATGGAGAAGAGTTTAGACACTAGGATAAGATAAGGAACACACCCATTATAAAGAAATCACATTAGGATTTTCTTTTTAAGCTGTTCCTTAAAACACTACTGCTTAGGAAATCAATTGGAGGCAGAAGCAGTCAAGGGTAGCCTAGGGTTAGGGTTAAGCTTAGGGTTAGGTTTAGGGTATGGCTTAGGGTACGGGTTCGGGGAGGGGTGCGGGTACGGCGTAGGGTATGGGTTAGGGTTAGGGTTAGGGTTAGTGTTAGGGTTAGGGCTCGGTTTAGGGTACGGGTTAGGATTAGGGTACGTGTTAGGGTTAGGGTAGGGGTTAGGGTTAGGGTACGCGTTAGGGTTAGGGTAGTTATTAAACCTATCCCACTCTCTAGATACCCCTTAGCACGTAAGGGAATATTATTTGGGGGTGCAGCCATGGAGAAGAGTTTAGACACTAGGATAAGATAAGGAACACACCCATTATAAAGAAATCACATTAGGATTCTCTTTTTAAGCTGTTCCTTAAAACACTAGTGCTTAGGAAATCTATTGGAGGCAGAAGCAGTCAAGGGTAGCCTAGGGTTAGGGTTAGGCTTAGGGTCAGGCTTAGGGTACAGCTTAGGGTACGGGTTCGGGGAGGGGTGCGGGTACGGCGTAGGGTATGGGTTAGGGTTAGGGTTAGGGTTAGTGTTAGGGTTAGGGCTCGGTTTAGGGTACGGGTTAGGATTAGGGTACGTGTTAGGGTTAGGGTAGGGGTTAGGGTTAGGGTACGCGTTAGGGTTAGGGTAGTTATTAAACCTATCCCACTCTCTAGATACCCCTTAGCACGTAAAGGAATATTATTTGAGGGTCCAGCCATGGAGAAGAGTTTAGACACTAGGATAAGATAAGGAACACACCCATTATAAAGAAATCACATTAGGATTCTCTTTTTAAGCTGTTCCTTAAAACACTAGTGCTTAGGAAATCTATTGGAGGCAGAAGCAGTCAAGGGTAGCCTAGGGTTAGGGTTAGGCTTAGGGTTAGGCTTAGGGTACGGCTTAGGGTACGGGTTCGGGGAGGGGTGTGGGTACGGCGTATGGTATGGGTTAGGGTTAGGGTTAGGGTTAGTGTTAGGGTTAGGGCTCGGTTTAGGGTACGGTTAGGATTAGGGTACGTGTTAGGGTTAGGGTAGGGGTTAGGGTTAGGGTACGCGTTAGGGTTAGGGTAGTTATTAAACCTATCCCACTCTCTAGATACCCCTTAGCACGTAAAGGAATATTATTTGGGGGTCCAGCCATGGAGAAGAGTTTAGACACTAGGATAAGATAAGGAACACACCCATTATAAAGAAATCACTTTAGGATTCTCTTTTTAAGCTGTTCCTTAAAACACTAGTGCTTAGGAAATCTATTGGAGGCAGAAGCAGTCAAGGGTAGCCTAGGGTTAGGGTTAGGCTTAGGGTTAGGTTTAGGGTACGGCTTGGGGAATGGGTTCGGGGAGGGGTTCGGGTACGGCGTAGGGTATGGGTTAGGGTTAGGGTTAGTGTTAGGGTTAGGGCTCGGTTTAGGGTACGGGTTAGGATTAGGGTACGTGTTAGGGTTAGGGTAGGGGTTAGGGTTAGGGTACGCGTTAGGGTTAGGGTAGTTATTAAACCTATCCCACTTTCTAGATACCCCTTAGCACGTAAGGGAATATTATTTGGGGGTGCAGCCATGGAGAAGAATTTAGACACTAGGATAAGATAAGGAACACACCCATTATAAAGAAATCACATTAGGATTCTCTATTTAAGCTGTTCCTTAAAACACTAGTGCTTAGGAAATCTATTGGAGGCAGAAGCAGTCAAGGGTAGCCTAGGGTTAGGGTTAGGCTTAGGGTTAGTCTTAGGGTACGGCTTGGGGTATGGGTTTGGGGAGGGGTTCGGGTACGGCATAGGGTATGGGTTAGGGTTAGGGTTAGGGTTAGTGTTAGGGTTAGGGCTCGGTCTAGGGTACGGTTTAGGATTAGGGTACGTGTTAGGGTTAGGGTAGGGGTTAGGGTTAGGTTACGCGTTAGGGCTAGGGTAGTTAGTAAACCTATCCCACTCTCTAGCTCCCCCTTAGCACGTAAAGGAATATTATTTGCGGGTCCAGCCATGGAGAAGAGTTTAGACACTAGGATAAGATAAGGAACACACCCATTATAAAGAAATCACATTAGGATTCTCTTTTTAAGCTGTTCCTTAAAACACTACTGCTTAGGAAATCAATTGGAGGCAGAAGCAGTCAAGGGTAGCCTAGGGTTAGGGTTAGGCTTAGGGTTAGGTTTAGGGTATGGCTTAGGGTACGGGTTCGGGGAGGGGTGCGGGTACGGCGTAGGGTATGGGTTAGGGTTAGGGTTAGGGTTAGTGTTAGGGTTAGGGCTCGGTTTAGGGTACGGGTTAGGATTAGGGTACGTGTTAGGGTTAGGGTAGGCGTTAGGGTTAGGGTACGCGTTAGGGTTAGGGTAGTTATTAAACCTATCCCACTCTCTAGATACCCCTTAGCACGTAAGGGAATATTATTTGGGGGTGCAGCCATGGAGAAGAGTTTAGACACTAGGATAAGATAAGGAACACACCCATTATAAAGAAATCACATTAGGATTCTCTTTTTAAGCTGTTCCTTAAAACACTAGTGCTTAGGAAATCTATTGGAGGCAGAAGCAGTCAAGGGTAGCCTAGGGTTAGGCTTAGGCTTAGGGTTAGTCTTAGGGTACGGCTTGTGGTATGGGTTTGGGGAGGGGTTCGGGTATGGCGTAGGGTATGGGTTAGGGTTAGGGTTAGGGTTAGTGTTAGGGTTAGGCCTCGGTTTAGGGTACGGGTTAGGATTAGGGTACGTGTTAGGTTTAGGGTAGGGGTTAGGGTTAGGTTACACGTTAGGGCTAGGGTAGTTAGTAAACCTATCCCACTCTCTAGCTCCCCCTTAGCACGTAAAGGAATATTATTTGGGGGTCCAGCCATGGAGAAGAGTTTAGACACTAGGATAAGATAAGGAACACACCCATTATAAAGAAATCACATTAGGATTCTCTTTTTAAGCTGTTCCTTAAAACACTACTGCTTAGGAAATCAATTGGAGGCAGAAGCAGTCAAGGGTAGCCTAGGGTTAGGGTTAGGCTTAGGGTTAGGTTTAGGGTATGGCTTAGGGTACGGGTTCGGGGAGGGGTGCGGGTACGGCGTAGGGTATGGGTTAGGGTTAGGGTTAGGGTTAGTGTTAGGGTTAGGGCTCGGTTTAGGGTACGGGTTAGGATTAGGGTACGTGTTAGGGTTAGGGTAGGCGTTAGGGTTAGGGTACGCGTTAGGGTTAGGGTAGTTATTAAACCTATCCCACTCTCTAGATACCCCTTAGCACGTAAGGGAATATTATTTGGGGGTGCAGCCATGGAGAAGAGTTTAGACACTAGGATAAGATAAGGAACACACCCATTATAAAGAAATCACATTAGGATTCTCTTTTTAAGCTGTTCCTTAAAACACTAGTGCTTAGGAAATCTATTGGAGGCAGAAGCAGTCAAGGGTAGCCTAGGGTTAGGGTTAGGCTTAGGGTTAGGCTTAGGGTACGGCTTAGGGTACGGGTTCGGGGAGGGGTTCGGGTACGGCGTAGGGTATGGGTTAGGGTTAGGGTTAGGGTTAGTGTTAGGGTTAGGGCTCGGTTTAGAGTACGGGTTAGGATTAGGGTACGTGTTAGGGTTAGGGTACGCGTTAGGGTTAGGGTAGTTATTAAACCTATCCCACTCTCTAGATACCCCTTAGCACGTAAAGGAATATTATTTGGGGGTCCAGCCATGGAGAAGAGTTTAGACACTAGGATAAGATAAGGAACACACCCATTATAAAGAAATCACATTAGGATTCTCTTTTTAAGCTGTTCCTTAAAACACTAGTGCTTAGGAAATCTATTGGAGGCAGAAGCAGTCAAGGGTAACCTAGGGTTAGGGTTAGGCTTAGGGTTAGGCTTAGGGTACGGCTTGGGGTACGGGTGCGGGGAGGGGTTCGGGTATGGCGTAGGGTATGGGTTAGGGTTAGGGTTAGGGTTAGTGTTAGGGTTAGGGCTCGGTTTAGGGTACGGGTTAGGATTAGGGTATGTGTTAGGGTTAGGGTAGGGGTTAGGGTTAGGGTACGCGTTAGGGTTAGTGTAGTTAGTAAACCTATCCCACTCTCTAGATACCCCTTAGCACGTAAAGGAATATTATTTGGGGGTCCAGCCATGGAGAAGAGTTTAGACACTAGGATAAGATAAGGAACACACCCATTATAAAGAAATCACATTAGGATTCTCTTTTTAAGCTGTTCCTTAAAACACTAGTGGTTAGGAAATCTATTGGAGGCAGAAGCAGTCAAGGGTAGCCTAGGGTTAGGGTTAGGCTTAGGGTTAGGCTTAGGGTACGGGTTCGGGGAGGGGTTCGGGTACGGCGTAGGGTATGGGTGAGGGTTAGGGTTAGGGTTAGTGTTAGGGTTAGGGCTCGGTTTAGGGTACGGGTTAGGATTAGGGTACTTGTTAGGGTTAGGTTAGGGGTTAGGGTTAGGGTACGCGTTAGGGTTAGGGTAGTTATTAAACCTATCCCACTCTCTAGATACCCCTTAGCACGTAAAGGAATATTATTTGGGGGTCCAGCCATGGAGAAGAGTTTAGACACTAGGATAAGATAAGGAACACACCCATTATAAAGAAATCACATTAGGATTCTCTTTTTAAGCTGTTCCTTAAAACACTAGTGCTTAGGAAATCTATTGGAGGCAGAAGCAGTCAAGGGTAGCCTAGGGTTAGGGTTAGGCTTAGGGTTAGGCTTAGGGTACAGCTTAGGGTACGGGTTCGGGGAGGGGTTTGGGTACGGCGTAGGGTATGGGTTAGGGTTCGGGTTAGGGTTAGTGTTAGGGTTAGGGCTCGGTTTAGGGTACGGGTTAGGATTAGGGTCCGTGTTAGGGTTAGGGTTAGGGTACGCATTAGGTTTAGGGTAGTTAGTAAACCTATCCCACTCTCTAGATACCCCTTAGCACGTAAAGGAATATTATTTGGGGGTCCAGCCATGGAGAAAAGTTTAGACACTAGGATAAGATAAGGAACACACCCATTATAAAGAAATCACATTAGGATTCTCTTTTTAAGCTGTTCCTTAAAACACTAGTGCTTAGGAAATCTATTGGAGGCAGAAGCAGTCAAGGGTAGCTTAGGGTTAGGGTTAGGCTTAGGGTTAGGCTTAGGGTACGGCTTGGGGTACGGGTGCGGGGAGGGGTTCGGGTACGGCGTAGGGTATGGGTTAGGGTTAGGGTTAGTGTTAGGGTTAGGGCTCGGTTTAGGGTACGGGTTAGGATTAGGGTACGTGTTAGGGTTAGGGTAGGGGTTAGGGTTAGGGTACGCGTTAGGGTTAGTGTAGTTAGTAAACCTATCCCACTCTCTAGATACCCCTTAGCACGTAAAGGAATATTATTTGGGGGTCCAGCCATGGAGAAGAGTTTAGACACTAGGATAAGATAAGGAACACACCCATTATAAAGAAATCACATTAGGATTCTCTTTTTAAGCTGTTCCTTAAAACACTAGTGCTTAGGAAATCTATTGGAGGCAGAAGCAGTCAAGGGTAGCCTAGGGTTAGGGTTAGGCTTAGGGTTAGGCTTAGGGTACGGCTTAGGGTACGGGTTCGGGGAGGGGTTCGGGTACGGCGTAGGGTATGGGTTAGGGTTAGGGTTAGGGTTAGTTTTAGGGTTAGGGCTCGGTTTAGAGTACGGGTTAGGATTAGGGTACGTGTTAGGGTTAGGGTACGCGTTAGGGTTAGGGTAGTTATTAAACCTATCCCACTCTCTAGATACCCCTTAGCACGTAAAGGAATATTATTTGGGGGTCCAGCCATGGAGAAGAGTTTAGACACTAGGATAAGATAAGGAACACACCCATTATAAAGAAATCACATTAGGATTTTCTTTTTAAGCTGTTCCTTAAAACACTACTGCTTAGGAAATCAATTGGAGGCAGAAGCAGTCAAGGGTAGCCTAGGGTTAGGGTTAAGCTTAGGGTTAGGTTTAGGGTATGGCTTAGGGTACGGGTTCGGGGAGGGGTGCGGGTACGGCGTAGGGTATGGGTTAGGGTTAGGGTTAGGGTTAGTGTTAGGGTTAGGGCTCGGTTTAGGGTACGGGTTAGGATTAGGGTACGTGTTAGGGTTAGGGTAGGGGTTAGGGTTAGGGTACGCGTTAGGGTTAGGGTAGTTATTAAACCTATCCCACTCTCTAGATACCCCTTAGCACGTAAGGGAATATTATTTGGGGGTGCAGCCATGGAGAAGAGTTTAGACACTAGGATAAGATAAGGAACACACCCATTATAAAGAAATCACATTAGGATTCTCTTTTTAAGCTGTTCCTTAAAACACTAGTGCTTAGGAAATCTATTGGAGGCAGAAGCAGTCAAGGGTAGCCTAGGGTTAGGGTTAGGCTTAGGGTCAGGCTTAGGGTACAGCTTAGGGTACGGGTTCGGGGAGGGGTGCGGGTACGGCGTAGGGTATGGGTTAGGGTTAGGGTTAGGGTTAGTGTTAGGGTTAGGGCTCGGTTTAGGGTACGGGTTAGGATTAGGGTACGTGTTAGGGTTAGGGTAGGGGTTAGGGTTAGGGTACGCGTTAGGGTTAGGGTAGTTATTAAACCTATCCCACTCTCTAGATACCCCTTAGCACGTAAAGGAATATTATTTGAGGGTCCAGCCATGGAGAAGAGTTTAGACACTAGGATAAGATAAGGAACACACCCATTATAAAGAAATCACATTAGGATTCTCTTTTTAAGCTGTTCCTTAAAACACTAGTGCTTAGGAAATCTATTGGAGGCAGAAGCAGTCAAGGGTAGCCTAGGGTTAGGGTTAGGCTTAGGGTTAGGCTTAGGGTACGGCTTAGGGTACGGGTTCGGGGAGGGGTGTGGGTACGGCGTATGGTATGGGTTAGGGTTAGGGTTAGGGTTAGTGTTAGGGTTAGGGCTCGGTTTAGGGTACGGTTAGGATTAGGGTACGTGTTAGGGTTAGGGTAGGGGTTAGGGTTAGGGTACGCGTTAGGGTTAGGGTAGTTATTAAACCTATCCCACTCTCTAGATACCCCTTAGCACGTAAAGGAATATTATTTGGGGGTCCAGCCATGGAGAAGAGTTTAGACACTAGGATAAGATAAGGAACACACCCATTATAAAGAAATCACTTTAGGATTCTCTTTTTAAGCTGTTCCTTAAAACACTAGTGCTTAGGAAATCTATTGGAGGCAGAAGCAGTCAAGGGTAGCCTAGGGTTAGGGTTAGGCTTAGGGTTAGGTTTAGGGTACGGCTTGGGGAATGGGTTCGGGGAGGGGTTCGGGTACGGCGTAGGGTATGGGTTAGGGTTAGGGTTAGTGTTAGGGTTAGGGCTCGGTTTAGGGTACGGGTTAGGATTAGGGTACGTGTTAGGGTTAGGGTAGGGGTTAGGGTTAGGGTACGCGTTAGGGTTAGGGTAGTTATTAAACCTATCCCACTTTCTAGATACCCCTTAGCACGTAAGGGAATATTATTTGGGGGTGCAGCCATGGAGAAGAATTTAGACACTAGGATAAGATAAGGAACACACCCATTATAAAGAAATCACATTAGGATTCTCTATTTAAGCTGTTCCTTAAAACACTAGTGCTTAGGAAATCTATTGGAGGCAGAAGCAGTCAAGGGTAGCCTAGGGTTAGGGTTAGGCTTAGGGTTAGTCTTAGGGTACGGCTTGGGGTATGGGTTTGGGGAGGGGTTCGGGTACGGCATAGGGTATGGGTTAGGGTTAGGGTTAGGGTTAGTGTTAGGGTTAGGGCTCGGTCTAGGGTACGGTTTAGGATTAGGGTACGTGTTAGGGTTAGGGTAGGGGTTAGGGTTAGGTTACGCGTTAGGGCTAGGGTAGTTAGTAAACCTATCCCACTCTCTAGCTCCCCCTTAGCACGTAAAGGAATATTATTTGCGGGTCCAGCCATGGAGAAGAGTTTAGACACTAGGATAAGATAAGGAACACACCCATTATAAAGAAATCACATTAGGATTCTCTTTTTAAGCTGTTCCTTAAAACACTACTGCTTAGGAAATCAATTGGAGGCAGAAGCAGTCAAGGGTAGCCTAGGGTTAGGGTTAGGCTTAGGGTTAGGTTTAGGGTATGGCTTAGGGTACGGGTTCGGGGAGGGGTGCGGGTACGGCGTAGGGTATGGGTTAGGGTTAGGGTTAGGGTTAGTGTTAGGGTTAGGGCTCGGTTTAGGGTACGGGTTAGGATTAGGGTACGTGTTAGGGTTAGGGTAGGCGTTAGGGTTAGGGTACGCGTTAGGGTTAGGGTAGTTATTAAACCTATCCCACTCTCTAGATACCCCTTAGCACGTAAGGGAATATTATTTGGGGGTGCAGCCATGGAGAAGAGTTTAGACACTAGGATAAGATAAGGAACACACCCATTATAAAGAAATCACATTAGGATTCTCTTTTTAAGCTGTTCCTTAAAACACTAGTGCTTAGGAAATCTATTGGAGGCAGAAGCAGTCAAGGGTAGCCTAGGGTTAGGCTTAGGCTTAGGGTTAGTCTTAGGGTACGGCTTGTGGTATGGGTTTGGGGAGGGGTTCGGGTACGGCGTAGGGTATGGGTTAGGGTTAGGGTTAGGGTTAGTGTTAGGGTTAGGCCTCGGTTTAGGGTACGGGTTAGGATTAGGGTACGTGTTAGGGTTAGGGTAGGGGTTAGGGTTAGGTTACACGTTAGGGCTAGGGTAGTTAGTAAACCTATCCCACTCTCTAGCTCCCCCTTAGCACGTAAAGGAATATTATTTGGGGGTCCAGCCATGGAGAAGAGTTTAGACACTAGGATAAGATAAGGAACACACCCATTATAAAGAAATCACATTAGGATTCTCTTTTTAAGCTGTTCCTTAAAACACTACTGCTTAGGAAATCAATTGGAGGCAGAAGCAGTCAAGGGTAGCCTAGGGTTAGGGTTAGGCTTAGGGTTAGGTTTAGGGTATGGCTTAGGGTACGGGTTCGGGGAGGGGTGCGGGTACGGCGTAGGGTATGGGTTAGGGTTAGGGTTAGGGTTAGTGTTAGGGTTAGGGCTCGGTTTAGGGTACGGGTTAGGATTAGGGTACGTGTTAGGGTTAGGGTAGGCGTTAGGGTTAGGGTACGCGTTAGGGTTAGGGTAGTTATTAAACCTATCCCACTCTCTAGATACCCCTTAGCACGTAAGGGAATATTATTTGGGGGTGCAGCCATGGAGAAGAGTTTAGACACTAGGATAAGATAAGGAACACACCCATTATAAAGAAATCACATTAGGATTCTCTTTTTAAGCTGTTCCTTAAAACACTAGTGCTTAGGAAATCTATTGGAGGCAGAAGCAGTCAAGGGTAGCCTAGGGTTAGGGTTAGGCTTAGGGTTAGGCTTAGGGTACGGCTTAGGGTACGGGTTCGGGGAGGGGTTCGGGTACGGCGTAGGGTATGGGTTAGGGTTAGGGTTAGGGTTAGTGTTAGGGTTAGGGCTCGGTTTAGAGTACGGGTTAGGATTAGGGTACGTGTTAGGGTTAGGGTACGCGTTAGGGTTAGGGTAGTTATTAAACCTATCCCACTCTCTAGATACCCCTTAGCACGTAAAGGAATATTATTTGGGGGTCCAGCCATGGAGAAGAGTTTAGACACTAGGATAAGATAAGGAACACACCCATTATAAAGAAATCACATTAGGATTCTCTTTTTAAGCTGTTCCTTAAAACACTAGTGCTTAGGAAATCTATTGGAGGCAGAAGCAGTCAAGGGTAACCTAGGGTTAGGGTTAGGCTTAGGGTTAGGCTTAGGGTACGGCTTGGGGTACGGGTGCGGGGAGGGGTTCGGGTATGGCGTAGGGTATGGGTTAGGGTTAGGGTTAGGGTTAGTGTTAGGGTTAGGGCTCGGTTTAGGGTACGGGTTAGGATTAGGGTATGTGTTAGGGTTAGGGTAGGGGTTAGGGTTAGGGTACGCGTTAGGGTTAGTGTAGTTAGTAAACCTATCCCACTCTCTAGATACCCCTTAGCACGTAAAGGAATATTATTTGGGGGTCCAGCCATGGAGAAGAGTTTAGACACTAGGATAAGATAAGGAACACACCCATTATAAAGAAATCACATTAGGATTCTCTTTTTAAGCTGTTCCTTAAAACACTAGTGGTTAGGAAATCTATTGGAGGCAGAAGCAGTCAAGGGTAGCCTAGGGTTAGGGTTAGGCTTAGGGTTAGGCTTAGGGTACGGGTTCGGGGAGGGGTTCGGGTACGGCGTAGGGTATGGGTGAGGGTTAGGGTTAGGGTTAGTGTTAGGGTTAGGGCTCGGTTTAGGGTACGGGTTAGGATTAGGGTACTTGTTAGGGTTAGGTTAGGGGTTAGGGTTAGGGTACGCGTTAGGGTTAGGGTAGTTATTAAACCTATCCCACTCTCTAGATACCCCTTAGCACGTAAAGGAATATTATTTGGGGGTCCAGCCATGGAGAAGAGTTTAGACACTAGGATAAGATAAGGAACACACCCATTATAAAGAAATCACATTAGGATTCTCTTTTTAAGCTGTTCCTTAAAACACTAGTGCTTAGGAAATCTATTGGAGGCAGAAGCAGTCAAGGGTAGCCTAGGGTTAGGGTTAGGCTTAGGGTTAGGCTTAGGGTACGGCTTAGGGTACGGGTTCGGGGAGGGGTTCGGGTACGGCGTAGGGTATGGGTTAGGGTTAGAGTTAGGGTTAGTGTTAGGGTTAGGGCTCGGTTTAGGGTACGGGTTAGGATTAGGGTACGTGTTAGGGTTAGGGTAGGGGTTAGGGTTAGGGTACGCGTTAGGGTTAGGGTAGTTAGTAAACCTATCCCACTCTCTAGATACCCCTTAGCACGTAAAGGAATATTATTTGGGGGTCCAGCCATGGAGAAGAGTTTAGACACTAGGATAAGATAAGGAACACACCCATTATAAAGAAATCACATTAGGATTCTCTTTTTAAGCTGTTCCTTAAAACACTAGTGCTTAGGAAATCTATTGGAGGCAGAAGCAGTCAAGGGTAGCCTAGGGTTAGGGTTAGGCTTAGGGTTAGGCTTAGGGTACGGCTTAGGGTACGGGTTCGGGGAGGGGTTCGGGTACGGCGTAGGGTAAGGGTTAGGGTTAGGGTTAGGGTTAGTGTTAGGGTTAGGGCTCGGTTTAGGTTACGGGTTAGGATTAGGGTACGTGTTAGGGTTAGGGTAGGGGTTAGGGTTAGGGTACGCGTTAGGATTAGGGTAGTTAGTAAACCTATCCCACTCTCTAGATACCCCTTAGCACGTAAAGGAATATTATTTGGGGGTCCAGCCATGGAGAAGAGTTTAGACACTAGGATAAGATAAGGAACACACCCATTATAAAGAAATCACATTAGGATTCTCTTTTTAAGCTGTTCCTTAAAACACTAGTGCTTAGGAAATCTATTGGAGGCAGAAGCAGTCAAGGGTAGCCTAGGGTTAGGGTTAGGCTTAGGGTTAGGCTTAGGGTACAGCTTAGGGTACGGGTTCGGGGAGGGGTTTGGGTACGGCGTAGGGTATGGGTTAGGGTTCGGGTTAGGGTTAGTGTTAGGGTTAGGGCTCGGTTTAGGGTACGGGTTAGGATTAGGGTCCGTGTTAGGGTTAGGGTTAGGGTACGCATTAGGTTTAGGGTAGTTAGTAAACCTATCCCACTCTCTAGATACCCCTTAGCACGTAAAGGAATATTATTTGGGGGTCCAGCCATGGAGAAAAGTTTAGACACTAGGATAAGATAAGGAACACACCCATTATAAAGAAATCACATTAGGATTCTCTTTTTAAGCTGTTCCTTAAAACACTAGTGCTTAGGAAATCTATTGGAGGCAGAAGCAGTCAAGGGTAGCTTAGGGTTAGGGTTAGGCTTAGGGTTAGGCTTAGGGTACGGCTTGGGGTACGGGTGCGGGGAGGGGTTCGGGTACGGCGTAGGGTATGGGTTAGGGTTAGGGTTAGTGTTAGGGTTAGGGCTCGGTTTAGGGTACGGGTTAGGATTAGGGTACGTGTTAGGGTTAGGGTAGGGGTTAGGGTTAGGGTACGCGTTAGGGTTAGTGTAGTTAGTAAACCTATCCCACTCTCTAGATACCCCTTAGCACGTAAAGGAATATTATTTGGGGGTCCAGCCATGGAGAAGAGTTTAGACACTAGGATAAGATAAGGAACACACCCATTATAAAGAAATCACATTAGGATTCTCTTTTTAAGCTGTTCCTTAAAACACTAGTGCTTAGGAAATCTATTGGAGGCAGAAGCAGTCAAGGGTAGCCTAGGGTTAGGGTTAGGCTTAGGGTTAGGCTTAGGGTACGGCTTAGGGTACGGGTTCGGGGAGGGGTTCGGGTACGGCGTAGGGTATGGGTTAGGGTTAGGGTTAGGGTTAGTGTTAGGGTTAGGGCTCGGTTTAGAGTATGGGTTAGGATTAGGGTACGTGTTAGGGTTAGGGTACGCGTTAGGGTTAGGGTAGTTATTAAACCTATCCCACTCTCTAGATACCCCTTAGCACGTAAAGGAATATTATTTGGGGGTCCAGCCATGGAGAAGAGTTTAGACACTAGGATAACATAAGGAACACACCCATTATAAAGAAATCACATTAGGATTCTCTTTTTAAGCTGTTCCTTAAAACACTAGTGCTTAGGAAATCTATTGGAGGCAGAAGCAGTCAAGGGTAGCCTAGGGTTAGGGTTAGGCTTAGGGTTAGGCTTAGGGTACGGCTTGGGGTACGGGTGCGGGGAGGGGTTCGGGTACGGCGTAGGGTATGGGTTAGGGTTAGGGTTAGGGTTAGTGTTAGGGTTAGGGCTCGGTTTAGGGTACGGGTTAGGATTAGGGTACGTGTTAGGGTTAGGGTAGGGGTTAGGGTTAGGGTACGCGTTAGGGTTAGTGTAGTTAGTAAACCTATCCCACTCTCTAGATACCCCTTAGCACGTAAAGGAATATTATTTGGGGGTCCAGCCATGGAGAAGAGTTTAGACACTAGGATAAGATAAGGAACACACCCATTATAAAGAAATGACATTAGGATTCTCTTTTTAAGCTGTTCCTTAAAACACTAGTGCTTAGGAAATCTATTGGAGGCAGAAGCAGTCAAGGGTAGCCTAGGGTTAGGGTTAGGCTTAGGGTTAGGCTTAGGGTACGGCTTAGAGTACGGGTTCGGGGAGGGCTTCGGGTACGGCTTAGGGTATGGGTTAGGGTTAGGGTTAGGGTTAGTGTTAGGGTTAGGGCTCCGTTTAAGGTACGGTTTAGGATTAGGGTACGTGTTAGGGTTAGTGTTAGGGTACGCGTTAGGGTTAGGGTAGTTATTAAACCTATCCCACTCTCTAGATACCCCTTAGCACGTAAAGGAATATTATTTGGGGGTCCAGCCATGGAGAAGAGTTTAGACACTAGGATAAGATAAGGAACACACCCATTATAAAGAAATCACATTAGGATTCTCTTTTTAAGCTGTTCCTTAAAACACTAGTGCTTAGGAAATCTATTGGAGGCAGAACTAGTCAAGGGTAGCCTAGGGTTAGGGTTAGGCTTAGGGTTAGGCTTAGGGTACGGCTTAGGGTACGGGTTCGGGGAGGGGTTCGGGTACGGCGTAGGGTATGGGTTAGGGTAGGAGTTAGGGTTAGTGTTAGGGTTAGGGCTCGGTTTAGGGTACGGGTTAGGATTAGGGTACGTGTTAGGGTTAGGGTAGGGGTTAGGGTTAGGGTACGCGTTAGGGTTAGGGTAGTTAGTAAACCTATCCCACTCTCTAGATACCCCTTAGCACGTAAAGGAATATTATTTGGGGGTCCAGCCATGGAGAAGAGTTTAGACACTAGGATAAGATAAGGAACACACCCATTATAAAGAAATCACATTAGGATTCTCTTTTTAAGCTGTTCCTTAAAACACTAGTGCTTAGGAAATCTATTGGAGGCAGAAGCAGTCAAGGGTAGCCTAGGGTTAGGGTTAGGCTTAGGGTTAGGCTTAGGGTACGGCTTAGGGTACGGGTTCGGGGAGGGGTTCGGGTACGGCGTAGGGTAAGGGTTAGGGTTAGGGTTAGGGTTAGTGTTAGGGTTAGGGCTCGGTTTAGGGTACGGGTTAGGATTAGGGTACGTGTTAGGGTTAGGGTAGGGGTTAGGGTTAGGGTACGCGTTAGGATTAGGGTAGTTAGTAAACCTATCCCACTCTCTAGATACCCCTTAGCACGTAAAGGAATATTATTTGGGGGTACAGCCATGGAGAAGAGTTTAGACACTAGGATAAGATAAGGAACACACCCATTATAAAGAAATCACATTAGGATTCTCTTTTTAAGCTGTTCCTTAAAACACTAGTGCTTAGGAAATCTATTGGAGGCAGAAGCAGTCAAGGGTAGCCTAGGGTTAGGGTTAGGCTTAGGGTTAGGCTTAGGGTACAGCTTAGGGTACGGGTTCGGGGAGGGGTTTGGGTACGGCGTAGGGTATGGGTTAGGGTTAGGGTTAGGGTTAGTGTTAGGGTTAGGGCTCGGTTTAGGGTACGGGTTAGGATTAGGGTCCGTGTTAGGGTTAGGGTTAGGGTACGCGTTAGGTTTAGGGTAGTTAGTAAACCTATCCCACTCTCTAGATACCCCTTAGCACGTAAAGGAATATTATTTGGGGGTCCAGCCATGGAGAAAAGTTTAGACACTAGGATAAGATAAGGAACACACCCATTATAAAGAAATCACATTAGGATTCTCTTTTTAAGCTGTTCCTTAAAACACTAGTGCTTAGGAAATCTATTGGAGGCAGAAGCAGTCAAGGGTAGCTTAGGGTTAGGGTTAGGCTTAGGGTGAGGGTTAGGGTATGGGTTCGGGGAGGGGTTCGTGTACGGCGTAGGGTATGGGTTAGGGTTAGGGTTAGGGTTAGTGTTAGTGTTAGGGCTCGGTTTAGGATACGGGTTAGGATTAGGGTACGTGTTATGGTTAGGGTAGGGGTTAGGGTTAGGGTACGCGTTAGGGTTAGGGTAGTTATTAAACCTATCCCACTCTCTAGATACCCCTTAGCACGTAAAGGAATATTATTTGGGGGTCCAGCCATGGAGAAGAGTTTAGACACTAGGATAATATAAGAAACACACCCATTATAAAGAAATCACATTAGGATTCTCTTTTTAAGCCGTTCCTTAAAACACTAGTGCTTAGGAAATCTATTGGAGGCAGAAGCAGTCAAGGGTAGCCTAGGGTTAGGGTTAGGCTTAGGGTTAGGCTTAGGGTACGGCTTAGGGTACGGGGTCGGGGAGAGGTTCAGGTATGGTGTAGGGTATGGGTTAGGGTTAGGGTTAGGGTTAGTGTTAGGGTTAGGGCTCGGTTTAGGGTACGGGTTAGGATTAGGGTACGTGTTAGGGTTAGGGTAGGGGTTAGGGTTAGGGTACGCGTTAGGGTTAGGGTAGTTATTAAACCTATCCCACTCTCTAGATACCCCTTAGCACGTAAAGGAATATTATTTGGGGGTCCAGCCATGGAGAAGAGTTTAGACACTAGGATAAGATAAGGAACACACCCATTATAAAGAAATCACATTAGGATTCTCTTTTTAAGCTGTTCCTTAAAACACTAGTGCTTAGGAAATCTATTGGAGGCAGAAGCAGTCAAGGGTAGCCTAGGGTTAGGGTTAGGCTTAGGGTTAGGCTTAGGGTACGGCTTAGGGTACGGGTTCGGGGAGGGGTTCGGGTACGGCGTAGGGTATGGGTTAGGGTTAGGGTTAGGGTTAGTGTTAGGGTTAGGGCTCGGTTTAGAGTACGGGTTAGGATTAGGGTACGTGTTAGGGTTAGGGTACGCGTTAGGGTTAGGGTAGTTATTAAACCTATCCCACTCTCTAGATACCCCTTAGCACGTAAAGGAATATTATTTGGGGGTCCAGCCATGGAGAAGAGTTTAGACACTAGGATAACATAAGGAACACACCCATTATAAAGAAATCACATTAGGATTCTCTTTTTAAGCTGTTCCTTAAAACACTAGTGCTTAGGAAATCTATTGGAGGCAGAAGCAGTCAAGGGTAGCCTAGGGTTAGGGTTAGGCTTAGGGTTAGGCTTAGGGTACGGCTTGGGGTACGGGTGCGGGGAGGGGTTCGGGTACGGCGTAGGGTATGGGTTAGGGTTAGGGTTAGGGTTAGTGTTAGGGTTAGGGCTCGGTTTAGGGTACGGGTTAGGATTAGGGTACGTGTTAGGGTTAGGGTAGGGGTTAGGGTTAGGGTACGCGTTAGGGTTAGTGTAGTTAGTAAACCTATCCCACTCTCTATATACCCCTTAGCACGTAAAGGAATATTATTTGGGGGTCCAGCCATGGAGAAGAGTTTAGACACTAGGATAAGATAAGGAACACACCCATTATAAAGAAATCACATTAGGATTCTCTTTTTAAGCTGTTCCTTAAAACACTAGTGCTTAGGAAATCTATTGGAGGCAGAAGCAGTCAAGGGTAGCCTAGGGTTAGGGTTAGGCTTAGGATTAGGCTTAGGGTACGGCTTAGGGTACGGGTTCGGGGAGGGGTTCGAGTACGGCGTAGGGTATGGGTTAGGGTTAGGGTTAGTGTTAGGGTTAGGGCTCGGTTTAGGGTACGGGTTAGGATTAGGGTATGTGTTAGGGTTAGGGTAGGGGTTAGGGTTAGGGTACGCGTTAGGGTTAGGGTAGTTATTAAACCTATCCCACTCTCTAGATACCCCTTAGCACGTAAAGGAATATTATTTGGGGGTCCAGCCATGGAGAAGAGTTTAGACACTAGGATAAGATAAGGAACACACCCATTATAAAGAAATCACATTAGGATTCTCTTTTTAAGCTGTTCCTTAAAACACTAGTGCTTAGGAAATCTATTGGAGGCAGAAGCAGTCAAGGGTAGCCTAGGGTTAGGGTTAGGCTTAGGGTTAGGCTTAGGGTACGGCTTAGGGTACGGGTTCGGGGAGGGGTTCGGGTACGGCGTAGGGTATGGGTTAGGGTTAGGGTTAGGGTTAGTGTTAGGGTTAGGGCTCGGTTTAGAGTACGGGTTAGGATTAGGGTACGTGTTAGGGTTAGGGTACGCGTTAGGGTTAGGGTAGTTATTAAACCTATCCCACTCTCTAGATACCCCTTAGCACGTAAAGGAATATTATTTGGGGGTCCAGCCATGGAGAAGAGTTTAGACACTAGGATAAGATAAGGAACACACCCATTATAAAGAAATCACATTAGGATTTTCTTTTTAAGCTGTTCCTTAAAACACTACTGCTTAGGAAATCAATTGGAGGCAGAAGCAGTCAAGGGTAGCCTAGGGTTAGGGTTAAGCTTAGGGTTAGGTTTAGGGTATGGCTTAGGGTACGGGTTCGGGGAGGGGTGCGGGTACGGCGTAGGGTATGGGTTAGGGTTAGGGTTAGGGTTAGTGTTAGGGTTAGGGCTCGGTTTAGGGTACGGGTTAGGATTAGGGTACGTGTTAGGGTTAGGGTAGGCGTTAGGGTTAGGGTACGCGTTAGGGTTAGGGTAGTTATTAAACCTATCCCACTCTCTAGATACCCCTTAGCACGTAAGGGAATATTATTTGGGGGTGCAGCCATGGAGAAGAGTTTAGACACTAGGATAAGATAAGGAACACACCCATTATAAAGAAATCACATTAGGATTCTCTTTTTAAGCTGTTCCTTAAAACACTAGTGCTTAGGAAATCTATTGGAGGCAGAAGCAGTCAAGGGTAGCCTAGGGTTAGGGTTAGGCTTAGGGTCAGGCTTAGGGTACAGCTTAGGGTACGGGTTCGGGGAGGGGTGCGGGTACGGCGTAGGGTATGGGTTAGGGTTAGGGTTAGGGTTAGTGTTAGGGTTAGGGCTCGGTTTAGGGTACGGGTTAGGATTAGGGTACGTGTTAGGGTTAGGGTAGGGGTTAGGGTTAGGGTACGCGTTAGGGTTAGGGTAGTTATTAAACCTATCCCACTCTCTAGATACCCCTTAGCACGTAAAGGAATATTATTTGAGGGTCCAGCCATGGAGAAGAGTTTAGACACTAGGATAAGATAAGGAACACACCCATTATAAAGAAATCACATTAGGATTCTCTTTTTAAGCTGTTCCTTAAAACACTAGTGCTTAGGAAATCTATTGGAGGCAGAAGCAGTCAAGGGTAGCCTAGGGTTAGGGTTAGGCTTAGGGTTAGGCTTAGGGTACGGCTTAGGGTACGGGTTCGGGGAGGGGTTCGGGTACGGCGTAGGGTAAGGGTTAGGGTTAGGGTTAGGGTTAGTGTTAGGGTTAGGGCTCGGTTTAGGGTACGGGTTAGGATTAGGGTACGTGTTAGGGTTAGGGTAGGGGTTAGGGTTAGGGTACGCGTTAGGATTAGGGTAGTTAGTAAACCTATCCCACTCTCTAGATACCCCTTAGCACGTAAAGGAATATTATTTGGGGGTACAGCCATGGAGAAGAGTTTAGACACTAGGATAAGATAAGGAACACACCCATTATAAAGAAATCACATTAGGATTCTCTTTTTAAGCTGTTCCTTAAAACACTAGTGCTTAGGAAATCTATTGGAGGCAGAAGCAGTCAAGGGTAGCCTAGGGTTAGGGTTAGGCTTAGGATTAGGCTTAGGGTACGGCTTAGGGTACGGGTTCGGGGAGGGGTTCGAGTACGGCGTAGGGTATGGGTTAGGGTTAGGGTTAGTGTTAGGGTTAGGGCTCGGTTTAGGGTACGGGTTAGGATTAGGGTACGTGTTAGGGTTAGGGTAGGGGTTAGGGTTAGGGTACGCGTTAGGGTTAGGGTAGTTATTAAACCTATCCCACTCTCTAGATACCCCTTAGCACGTAAAGGAATATTATTTGGGGGTCCAGCCATGGAGAAGAGTTTAGACACTAGGATAAGATAAGGAACACACCCATTATAAAGAAATCACATTAGGATTCTCTTTTTAAGCTGTTCCTTAAAACACTAGTGCTTAGGAAATCTATTGGAGGCAGAAGCAGTCAAGGGTAGCCTAGGGTTAGGGTTAGGCTTAGGGTTAGGCTTAGGGTACGGCTTAGGGTACGGGTTCGGGGAGGGGTTCGGGTACGGCGTAGGGTATGGGTTAGGGTTAGGGTTAGGGTTAGTGTTAGGGTTAGGGCTCGGTTTAGAGTACGGGTTAGGATTAGGGTACGTGTTAGGGTTAGGGTACGCGTTAGGGTTAGGGTAGTTATTAAACCTATCCCACTCTCTAGATACCCCTTAGCACGTAAAGGAATATTATTTGGGGGTCCAGCCATGGAGAAGAGTTTAGACACTAGGATAAGATAAGGAACACACCCATTATAAAGAAATCACATTAGGATTTTCTTTTTAAGCTGTTCCTTAAAACACTACTGCTTAGGAAATCAATTGGAGGCAGAAGCAGTCAAGGGTAGCCTAGGGTTAGGGTTAAGCTTAGGGTTAGGTTTAGGGTATGGCTTAGGGTACGGGTTCGGGGAGGGGTGCGGGTACGGCGTAGGGTATGGGTTAGGGTTAGGGTTAGGGTTAGTGTTAGGGTTAGGGCTCGGTTTAGGGTACGGGTTAGGATTAGGGTACGTGTTAGGGTTAGGGTAGGCGTTAGGGTTAGGGTACGCGTTAGGGTTAGGGTAGTTATTAAACCTATCCCACTCTCTAGATACCCCTTAGCACGTAAGGGAATATTATTTGGGGGTGCAGCCATGGAGAAGAGTTTAGACACTAGGATAAGATAAGGAACACACCCATTATAAAGAAATCACATTAGGATTCTCTTTTTAAGCTGTTCCTTAAAACACTAGTGCTTAGGAAATCTATTGGAGGCAGAAGCAGTCAAGGGTAGCCTAGGGTTAGGGTTAGGCTTAGGGTCAGGCTTAGGGTACAGCTTAGGGTACGGGTTCGGGGAGGGGTGCGGGTACGGCGTAGGGTATGGGTTAGGGTTAGGGTTAGGGTTAGTGTTAGGGTTAGGGCTCGGTTTAGGGTACGGGTTAGGATTAGGGTACGTGTTAGGGTTAGGGTAGGGGTTAGGGTTAGGGTACGCGTTAGGGTTAGGGTAGTTATTAAACCTATCCCACTCTCTAGATACCCCTTAGCACGTAAAGGAATATTATTTGAGGGTCCAGCCATGGAGAAGAGTTTAGACACTAGGATAAGATAAGGAACACACCCATTATAAAGAAATCACATTAGGATTCTCTTTTTAAGCTGTTCCTTAAAACACTAGTGCTTAGGAAATCTATTGGAGGCAGAAGCAGTCAAGGGTAGCCTAGGGTTAGGGTTAGGCTTAGGGTTAGGCTTAGGGTACGGCTTAGGGTACGGGTTCGGGGAGGGGTGTGGGTACGGCGTATGGTATGGGTTAGGGTTAGGGTTAGGGTTAGTGTTAGGGTTAGGGCTCGGTTTAGGGTACGGTTAGGATTAGGGTACGTGTTAGGGTTAGGGTAGGGGTTAGGGTTAGGGTACGCGTTAGGGTTAGGGTAGTTATTAAACCTATCCCACTCTCTAGATACCCCTTAGCACGTAAAGGAATATTATTTGGGGGTCCAGCCATGGAGAAGAGTTTAGACACTAGGATAAGATAAGGAACACACCCATTATAAAGAAATCACTTTAGGATTCTCTTTTTAAGCTGTTCCTTAAAACACTAGTGCTTAGGAAATCTATTGGAGGCAGAAGCAGTCAAGGGTAGCCTAGGGTTAGGGTTAGGCTTAGGGTTAGGTTTAGGGTACGGCTTGGGGAATGGGTTCGGGGAGGGGTTCGGGTACGGCGTAGGGTATGGGTTAGGGTTAGGGTTAGTGTTAGGGTTAGGGCTCGGTTTAGGGTACGGGTTAGGATTAGGGTACGTGTTAGGGTTAGGGTAGGGGTTAGGGTTAGGGTACGCGTTAGGGTTAGGGTAGTTATTAAACCTATCCCACTTTCTAGATACCCCTTAGCACGTAAGGGAATATTATTTGGGGGTGCAGCCATGGAGAAGAATTTAGACACTAGGATAAGATAAGGAACACACCCATTATAAAGAAATCACATTAGGATTCTCTATTTAAGCTGTTCCTTAAAACACTAGTGCTTAGGAAATCTATTGGAGGCAGAAGCAGTCAAGGGTAGCCTAGGGTTAGGGTTAGGCTTAGGGTTAGTCTTAGGGTACGGCTTGGGGTATGGGTTTGGGGAGGGGTTCGGGTACGGCATAGGGTATGGGTTAGGGTTAGGGTTAGGGTTAGTGTTAGGGTTAGGGCTCGGTCTAGGGTACGGTTTAGGATTAGGGTACGTGTTAGGGTTAGGGTAGGGGTTAGGGTTAGGTTACGCGTTAGGGCTAGGGTAGTTAGTAAACCTATCCCACTCTCTAGCTCCCCCTTAGCACGTAAAGGAATATTATTTGCGGGTCCAGCCATGGAGAAGAGTTTAGACACTAGGATAAGATAAGGAACACACCCATTATAAAGAAATCACATTAGGATTCTCTTTTTAAGCTGTTCCTTAAAACACTACTGCTTAGGAAATCAATTGGAGGCAGAAGCAGTCAAGGGTAGCCTAGGGTTAGGGTTAGGCTTAGGGTTAGGTTTAGGGTATGGCTTAGGGTACGGGTTCGGGGAGGGGTGCGGGTACGGCGTAGGGTATGGGTTAGGGTTAGGGTTAGGGTTAGTGTTAGGGTTAGGGCTCGGTTTAGGGTACGGGTTAGGATTAGGGTACGTGTTAGGGTTAGGGTAGGCGTTAGGGTTAGGGTACGCGTTAGGGTTAGGGTAGTTATTAAACCTATCCCACTCTCTAGATACCCCTTAGCACGTAAGGGAATATTATTTGGGGGTGCAGCCATGGAGAAGAGTTTAGACACTAGGATAAGATAAGGAACACACCCATTATAAAGAAATCACATTAGGATTCTCTTTTTAAGCTGTTCCTTAAAACACTAGTGCTTAGGAAATCTATTGGAGGCAGAAGCAGTCAAGGGTAGCCTAGGGTTAGGCTTAGGCTTAGGGTTAGTCTTAGGGTACGGCTTGGGGTATGGGTTTGGGGAGGGGTTCGGGTACGGCGTAGGGTATGGGTTAGGGTTAGGGTTAGGGTTAGTGTTAGGGTTAGGCCTCGGTTTAGGGTACGGGTTAGGATTAGGGTACGTGTTAGGGTTAGGGTAGGGGTTAGGGTTAGGTTACACGTTAGGGCTAGGGTAGTTAGTAAACCTATCCCACTCTCTAGCTCCCCCTTAGCACGTAAAGGAATATTATTTGGGGGTCCAGCCATGGAGAAGAGTTTAGACACTAGGATAAGATAAGGAACACACCCATTATAAAGAAATCACATTAGGATTCTCTTTTTAAGCTGTTCCTTAAAACACTACTGCTTAGGAAATCAATTGGAGGCAGAAGCAGTCAAGGGTAGCCTAGGGTTAGGGTTAGGCTTAGGGTTAGGTTTAGGGTATGGCTTAGGGTACGGGTTCGGGGAGGGGTGCGGGTACGGCGTAGGGTATGGGTTAGGGTTAGGGTTAGGGTTAGTGTTAGGGTTAGGGCTCGGTTTAGGGTACGGGTTAGGATTAGGGTACGTGTTAGGGTTAGGGTAGGCGTTAGGGTTAGGGTACGCGTTAGGGTTAGGGTAGTTATTAAACCTATCCCACTCTCTAGATACCCCTTAGCACGTAAGGGAATATTATTTGGGGGTGCAGCCATGGAGAAGAGTTTAGACACTAGGATAAGATAAGGAACACACCCATTATAAAGAAATCACATTAGGATTCTCTTTTTAAGCTGTTCCTTAAAACACTAGTGCTTAGGAAATCTATTGGAGGCAGAAGCAGTCAAGGGTAGCCTAGGGTTAGGGTTAGGCTTAGGGTTAGGCTTAGGGTACGGCTTAGGGTACGGGTTCGGGGAGGGGTTCGGGTACGGCGTAGGGTATGGGTTAGGGTTAGGGTTAGGGTTAGTGTTAGGGTTAGGGCTCGGTTTAGAGTACGGGTTAGGATTAGGGTACGTGTTAGGGTTAGGGTACGTGTTAGGGTTAGGGTAGTTATTAAACCTATCCCACTCTCTAGATACCCCTTAGCACGTAAAGGAATATTATTTGGGGGTCCAGCCATGGAGAAGAGTTTAGACACTAGGATAAGATAAGGAACACACCCATTATAAAGAAATCACATTAGGATTCTCTTTTTAAGCTGTTCCTTAAAACACTAGTGCTTAGGAAATCTATTGGAGGCAGAAGCAGTCAAGGGTAACCTAGGGTTAGGGTTAGGCTTAGGGTTAGGCTTAGGGTACGGCTTGGGGTACGGGTGCGGGGAGGGGTTCGGGTATGGCGTAGGGTATGGGTTAGGGTTAGGGTTAGGGTTAGTGTTAGGGTTAGGGCTCGGTTTAGGGTACGGGTTAGGATTAGGGTATGTGTTAGGGTTAGGGTAGGGGTTAGGGTTAGGGTACGCGTTAGGGTTAGTGTAGTTAGTAAACCTATCCCACTCTCTAGATACCCCTTAGCACGTAAAGGAATATTATTTGGGGGTCCAGCCATGGAGAAGAGTTTAGACACTAGGATAAGATAAGGAACACACCCATTATAAAGAAATCACATTAGGATTCTCTTTTTAAGCTGTTCCTTAAAACACTAGTGGTTAGGAAATCTATTGGAGGCAGAAGCAGTCAAGGGTAGCCTAGGGTTAGGGTTAGGCTTAGGGTTAGGCTTAGGGTACGGGTTCGGGGAGGGGTTCGGGTACGGCGTAGGGTATGGGTGAGGGTTAGGGTTAGGGTTAGTGTTAGGGTTAGGGCTCGGTTTAGGGTACGGGTTAGGATTAGGGTACTTGTTAGGGTTAGGTTAGGGGTTAGGGTTAGGGTACGCGTTAGGGTTAGGGTAGTTATTAAACCTATCCCACTCTCTAGATACCCCTTAGCACGTAAAGGAATATTATTTGGGGGTCCAGCCATGGAGAAGAGTTTAGACACTAGGATAAGATAAGGAACACACCCATTATAAAGAAATGACATTAGGATTCTCTTTTTAAGCTGTTCCTTAAAACACTAGTGCTTAGGAAATCTATTGGAGGCAGAAGCAGTCAAGGGTAGCCTAGGGTTAGGGTTAGGCTTAGGGTTAGGCTTAGGGTACGGCTTAGGGTACGGGTTCGGGGAGGGCTTCGGGTACGGCGTAGGGTATGGGTTAGGGTTAGGGTTAGGGTTAGTGTTAGGGTTAGGGCTCCGTTTAAGGTACGGTTTAGGATTAGGGTACGTGTTAGGGTTAGGGTTAGGGTACGCGTTAGGGTTAGGGTAGTTATTAAACCTATCCCACTCTCTAGATACCCCTTAGCACGTAAAGGAATATTATTTGGGGGTCCAGCCATGGAGAAGAGTTTAGACACTAGGATAAGATAAGGAACACACCCATTATAAAGAAATCACATTAGGATTCTCTTTTTAAGCTGTTCCTTAAAACACTAGTGCTTAGGAAATCTATTGGAGGCAGAAGCAGTCAAGGGTAGCCTAGGGTTAGGGTTAGGCTTAGGGTTAGGCTTAGGGTACGGCTTAGGGTACGGGTTCGGGGAGGGGTTCGGGTACGGCGTAGGGTATGGGTTAGGGTTAGAGTTAGGGTTAGTGTTAGGGTTAGGGCTCGGTTTAGGGTACGGGTTAGGATTAGGGTACGTGTTAGGGTTAGGGTAGGGGTTAGGGTTAGGGTACGCGTTAGGGTTAGGGTAGTTAGTAAACCTATCCCACTCTCTAGATACCCCTTAGCACGTAAAGGAATATTATTTGGGGGTCCAGCCATGGAGAAGAGTTTAGACACTAGGATAAGATAAGGAACACACCCATTATAAAGAAATCACATTAGGATTCTCTTTTTAAGCTGTTCCTTAAAACACTAGTGCTTAGGAAATCTATTGGAGGCAGAAGCAGTCAAGGGTAGCCTAGGGTTAGGGTTAGGCTTAGGGTTAGGCTTAGGGTACGGCTTAGGGTACGGGTTCGGGGAGGGGTTCGGGTACGGCGTAGGGTAAGGGTTAGGGTTAGGGTTAGGGTTAGTGTTAGGGTTAGGGCTCGGTTTAGGTTACGGGTTAGGATTAGGGTACGTGTTAGGGTTAGGGTAGGGGTTAGGGTTAGGGTACGCGTTAGGATTAGGGTAGTTAGTAAACCTATCCCACTCTCTAGATACCCCTTAGCACGTAAAGGAATATTATTTGGGGGTCCAGCCATGGAGAAGAGTTTAGACACTAGGATAAGATAAGGAACACACCCATTATAAAGAAATCACATTAGGATTCTCTTTTTAAGCTGTTCCTTAAAACACTAGTGCTTAGGAAATCTATTGGAGGCAGAAGCAGTCAAGGGTAGCCTAGGGTTAGGGTTAGGCTTAGGGTTAGGCTTAGGGTACAGCTTAGGGTACGGGTTCGGGGAGGGGTTTGGGTACGGCGTAGGGTATGGGTTAGGGTTCGGGTTAGGGTTAGTGTTAGGGTTAGGGCTCGGTTTAGGGTACGGGTTAGGATTAGGGTCCGTGTTAGGGTTAGGGTTAGGGTACGCATTAGGTTTAGGGTAGTTAGTAAACCTATCCCACTCTCTAGATACCCCTTAGCACGTAAAGGAATATTATTTGGGGGTCCAGCCATGGAGAAAAGTTTAGACACTAGGATAAGATAAGGAACACACCCATTATAAAGAAATCACATTAGGATTCTCTTTTTAAGCTGTTCCTTAAAACACTAGTGCTTAGGAAATCTATTGGAGGCAGAAGCAGTCAAGGGTAGCTTAGGGTTAGGGTTAGGCTTAGGGTTAGGCTTAGGGTACGGCTTGGGGTACGGGTGCGGGGAGGGGTTCGGGTACGGCGTAGGGTATGGGTTAGGGTTAGGGTTAGTGTTAGGGTTAGGGCTCGGTTTAGGGTACGGGTTAGGATTAGGGTACGTGTTAGGGTTAGGGTAGGGGTTAGGGTTAGGGTACGCGTTAGGGTTAGTGTAGTTAGTAAACCTATCCCACTCTCTAGATACCCCTTAGCACGTAAAGGAATATTATTTGGGGGTCCAGCCATGGAGAAGAGTTTAGACACTAGGATAAGATAAGGAACACACCCATTATAAAGAAATCACATTAGGATTCTCTTTTTAAGCTGTTCCTTAAAACACTAGTGCTTAGGAAATCTATTGGAGGCAGAAGCAGTCAAGGGTAGCCTAGGGTTAGGGTTAGGCTTAGGGTTAGGCTTAGGGTACGGCTTAGGGTACGGGTTCGGGGAGGGGTTCGGGTACGGCGTAGGGTATGGGTTAGGGTTAGGGTTAGGGTTAGTGTTAGGGTTAGGGCTCGGTTTAGAGTATGGGTTAGGATTAGGGTACGTGTTAGGGTTAGGGTACGCGTTAGGGTTAGGGTAGTTATTAAACCTATCCCACTCTCTAGATACCCCTTAGCACGTAAAGGAATATTATTTGGGGGTCCAGCCATGGAGAAGAGTTTAGACACTAGGATAACATAAGGAACACACCCATTATAAAGAAATCACATTAGGATTCTCTTTTTAAGCTGTTCCTTAAAACACTAGTGCTTAGGAAATCTATTGGAGGCAGAAGCAGTCAAGGGTAGCCTAGGGTTAGGGTTAGGCTTAGGGTTAGGCTTAGGGTACGGCTTGGGGTACGGGTGCGGGGAGGGGTTCGGGTACGGCGTAGGGTATGGGTTAGGGTTAGGGTTAGGGTTAGTGTTAGGGTTAGGGCTCGGTTTAGGGTACGGGTTAGGATTAGGGTACGTGTTAGGGTTAGGGTAGGGGTTAGGGTTAGGGTACGCGTTAGGGTTAGTGTAGTTAGTAAACCTATCCCACTCTCTAGATACCCCTTAGCACGTAAAGGAATATTATTTGGGGGTCCAGCCATGGAGAAGAGTTTAGACACTAGGATAAGATAAGGAACACACCCATTATAAAGAAATCACATTAGGATTCTCTTTTTAAGCTGTTCCTTAAAACACTAGTGCTTAGGAAATCTATTGGAGGCAGAAGCAGTCAAGGGTAGCCTAGGGTTAGGGTTAGGCTTAGGGTTAGGCTTAGGGTACGGCTTAGAGTACGGGTTCGGGGAGGGCTTCGGGTACGGCTTAGGGTATGGGTTAGGGTTAGGGTTAGGGTTAGTGTTAGGGTTAGGGCTCCGTTTAAGGTACGGTTTAGGATTAGGGTACGTGTTAGGGTTAGTGTTAGGGTACGCGATAGGGTTAGGGTAGTTATTAAACCTATCCCACTCTCTAGATACCCCTTAGCACGTAAAGGAATATTATTTGGGGGTCCAGCCATGGAGAAGAGTTTAGACACTAGGATAAGATAAGGAACACACCCATTATAAAGAAATCACATTAGGATTCTCTTTTTAAGCTGTTCCTTAAAACACTAGTGCTTAGGAAATCTATTGGAGGCAGAACTAGTCAAGGGTAGCCTAGGGTTAGGGTTAGGCTTAGGGTTAGGCTTAGGGTACGGCTTAGGGTACGGGTTCGGGGAGGGGTTCGGGTACGGCGTAGGGTATGGGTTAGGGTTAGAGTTAGGGTTAGTGTTAGGGTTAGGGCTCGGTTTAGGGTACGGGTTAGGATTAGGGTACGTGTTAGGGTTAGGGTAGGGGTTAGGGTTAGGGTACGCGTTAGGGTTAGGGTAGTTAGTAAACCTATCCCACTCTCTAGATACCCCTTAGCACGTAAAGGAATATTATTTGGGGGTCCAGCCATGGAGAAGAGTTTAGACACTAGGATAAGATAAGGAACACACCCATTATAAAGAAATCACATTAGGATTCTCTTTTTAAGCTGTTCCTTAAAACACTAGTGCTTAGGAAATCTATTGGAGGCAGAAGCAGTCAAGGGTAGCCTAGGGTTAGGGTTAGGCTTAGGGTTAGGCTTAGGGTACGGCTTAGGGTACGGGTTCGGGGAGGGGTTCGGGTACGGCGTAGGGTAAGGGTTAGGGTTAGGGTTAGGGTTAGTGTTAGGGTTAGGGCTCGGTTTAGGGTACGGGTTAGGATTAGGGTACGTGTTAGGGTTAGGGTAGGGGTTAGGGTTAGGGTACGCGTTAGGATTAGGGTAGTTAGTAAACCTATCCCACTCTCTAGATACCCCTTAGCACGTAAAGGAATATTATTTGGGGGTACAGCCATGGAGAAGAGTTTAGACACTAGGATAAGATAAGGAACACACCCATTATAAAGAAATCACATTAGGATTCTCTTTTTAAGCTGTTCCTTAAAACACTAGTGCTTAGGAAATCTATTGGAGGCAGAAGCAGTCAAGGGTAGCCTAGGGTTAGGGTTAGGCTTAGGGTTAGGCTTAGGGTACAGCTTAGGGTACGGGTTCGGGGAGGGGTTTGGGTACGGCGTAGGGTATGGGTTAGGGTTAGGGTTAGGGTTAGTGTTAGGGTTAGGGCTCGGTTTAGGGTACGGGTTAGGATTAGGGTCCGTGTTAGGGTTAGGGTTAGGGTACGCGTTAGGTTTAGGGTAGTTAGTAAACCTATCCCACTCTCTAGATACCCCTTAGCACGTAAAGGAATATTATTTGGGGGTCCAGCCATGGAGAAAAGTTTAGACACTAGGATAAGATAAGGAACACACCCATTATAAAGAAATCACATTAGGATTCTCTTTTTAAGCTGTTCCTTAAAACACTAGTGCTTAGGAAATCTATTGGAGGCAGAAGCAGTCAAGGGTAGCTTAGGGTTAGGGTTAGGCTTAGGGTGAGGGTTAGGGTACGGGTTCGGGGAGGGGTTCGTGTACGGCGTAGGGTATGGGTTAGGGTTAGGGTTAGGGTTAGTGTTAGTGTTAGGGCTCGGTTTAGGATACGGGTTAGGATTAGGGTACGTGTTATGGTTAGGGTAGGGGTTAGGGTTAGGGTACGCGTTAGGGTTAGGGTAGTTATTAAACCTATCCCACTCTCTAGATACCCCTTAGCACGTAAAGGAATATTATTTGGGGGTCCAGCCATGGAGAAGAGTTTAGACACTAGGATAATATAAGAAACACACCCATTATAAAGAAATCACATTAGGATTCTCTTTTTAAGCCGTTCCTTAAAACACTAGTGCTTAGGAAATCTATTGGAGGCAGAAGCAGTCAAGGGTAGCCTAGGGTTAGGGTTAGGCTTAGGGTTAGGCTTAGGGTACGGCTTAGGGTACGGGGTCGGGGAGGGGTTCAGGTATGGTGTAGGGTATGGGTTAGGGTTAGGGTTAGGGTTAGTGTTAGGGTTAGGGCTCGGTTTAGGGTACGGGTTAGGATTAGGGTACGTGTTAGGGTTAGGGTAGGGGTTAGGGTTAGGGTACGCGTTAGGGTTAGGGTAGTTATTAAACCTATCCCACTCTCTAGATACCCCTTAGCACGTAAAGGAATATTATTTGGGGGTCCAGCCATGGAGAAGAGTTTAGACACTAGGATAAGATAAGGAACACACCCATTATAAAGAAATCACATTAGGATTCTCTTTTTAAGCTGTTCCTTAAAACACTAGTGCTTAGGAAATCTATTGGAGGCAGAAGCAGTCAAGGGTAGCCTAGGGTTAGGGTTAGGCTTAGGGTTAGGCTTAGGGTACGGCTTAGGGTACGGGTTCGGGGAGGGGTTCGGGTACGGCGTAGGGTATGGGTTAGGGTTAGGGTTAGGGTTAGTGTTAGGGTTAGGGCTCGGTTTAGAGTACGGGTTAGGATTAGGGTACGTGTTAGGGTTAGGGTACGCGTTAGGGTTAGGGTAGTTATTAAACCTATCCCACTCTCTAGATACCCCTTAGCACGTAAAGGAATATTATTTGGGGGTCCAGCCATGGAGAAGAGTTTAGACACTAGGATAACATAAGGAACACACCCATTATAAAGAAATCACATTAGGATTCTCTTTTTAAGCTGTTCCTTAAAACACTAGTGCTTAGGAAATCTATTGGAGGCAGAAGCAGTCAAGGGTAGCCTAGGGTTAGGGTTAGGCTTAGGGTTAGGCTTAGGGTACGGCTTGGGGTACGGGTGCGGGGAGGGGTTCGGGTACGGCGTAGGGTATGGGTTAGGGTTAGGGTTAGGGTTAGTGTTAGGGTTAGGGCTCGGTTTAGGGTACGGGTTAGGATTAGGGTACGTGTTAGGGTTAGGGTAGGGGTTAGGGTTAGGGTACGCGTTAGGGTTAGTGTAGTTAGTAAACCTATCCCACTCTCTAGATACCCCTTAGCACGTAAAGGAATATTATTTGGGGGTCCAGCCATGGAGAAGAGTTTAGACACTAGGATAAGATAAGGAACACACCCATTATAAAGAAA
>NW_028121990.1:0-46037 GCF_965194805.1 Balaenoptera borealis | reverse complement strand
CTGGGCAATGCAGATTTGCCTGCCTGTGTCTTTCCAATTCTCTCTTCTTAGATTATAGGTGGAGGAGTGGGCCTGCTGGATCATATGGTAGCTCAATGTTGACCTTTTTAAGGCACCTCCATTCTGTTCTCATTCGTGGCCCTTTCCAACTTACGTCCCCCTTGAAGTTGAGGGTATGCATTTCTCCACAACACCTTCAGCATTTATTGTTTGTAGTTTTCTTGCTCATGGTTATTCTGACAAGTGTGAGCTGATACCTCTTTGTGGTTGAATTCGCATGTGCCTCATAATCCGTTGAAATTGAGCTTTAAGGCATGTCCTTTTTATTTTTCAAGCAGTGATTACCCCTTAGTTCTTCAAAGTGTTCTCTTAAAGTACGTGTCACCTTTTGAAATGTTTTGGCCGTTACCTCCCTGAAGACATTTTGAGGGCAGGTTTCATTTACAGTTCTGCAGTACTTGTTCCTATGAAATGACCATTAGCACAGGCTTTAAAACTGCTTTTGCAGGTAACTGCCAGAGGGCGGCAGCCTTTCTATGTTCCCCACCCTGGTAACTAGGGAAAAGCCCTTGCGGCCTGTGGTGTTTCTCGGTTATAAATTAGAGTGGAGTGTGCCCGGACAAACCCACACAAGCTGATGTCTCCTTACTTTCGTTGGATTTTTAAATTTAATTTTTATTTTTTATTGGAGTAATTTTCCACTGTGTACGTGGACCACTTCTTCTTTGTGCATTCCTCGGTTGATGGACATTTTCATTGCTTCCAAGTGTTGGCTATGGTAAATATTGTTGGAGTGCAGGATTGCCAGCCTGTGACTTTTGGATTCTCATTTTCTCAGGTGATAGGCCCAGCAGTGGGTGTGATTGATTGACTGGTAGCACCGTGTTTCCCTTTTCAAAGCACCTTCTTTGTGTTTTCATTAGTGGCTCTTACCACGTCCCCTTAGAATCGAGGGTACGCATTTCTCCACAATCGCTTCAGCATTTATTGTTTACAGCATTGATGCTAATGGCCCTTCTGGCTGCTGTGAGCTGATAGGTTTTTGTAATTTGGGTTTGCATGTCTTTGAACATTCGTAAAACTCATCATTTTTCTCCGCCGTTTTCTTTTCCGTTAAAAAAAGGAAACAATTGGCAGTACAATATAACTCTTGAAATTGTCTTCTTTGAAGGTTGCCCTCTTTTGAATTATTTGGTCGATTTTCCACCCCAGCGTTTTTTTTAGAGAGCAGGTGTCATTTCCCGAACTGCAAGTTTGGTGAATATTTAGTGACCTTTAGCAATGGGTTTAAAGCTGCTGTTGTGGGAAGCGGCCTCTAGGAGGCAGCATTTCCCCATTCCCAAATCTGGGGAGTAGGGCAGCAGAGCCTTTCTGGAAGTCGTGTTCCTAGGTTGTAAATTACATTGGAATGTGCGTGGCGAAACCCCCACAAGTTTATGTGTCATTATTTCTTCTTGGTTTTTAAAAGTGTTTTAATTGGGGTAAAGCTTAGAATATTGTTTGTCCTAGGTGTACACAATCTGGTTCATTTGTACATTATATATGTCTATTCAAGTACAGATCCTCTTCCCATGTAAAATGTTACAGAGGGTTCCGCAGACTTCCCTTGCTATATGGTTGGTCTTTTTGAGATATGTATATCATATGTGTTTGTATACATATAGTAACACTAATCTTAATTTATCCATTCCCCCCACCGGTCGTTTTAGATGAGCATAGTTTGTTTTCTAAATCTGTGAGTGTCTTTCTCTGTGGAAATATGTTCATTTGTGTCAGTTATTAGATAACGCCTATAAGTGCTATCATAGAACACAGGTCTTTTGCTTTCCAACTTACCTCATCTTTCGTGATTATCTCCAGACTCATTTGTGGTGCCTCAAAGAGCAATGGTTCATTGTCTTCCATGGCTCATATTCCATTGTGTACATGGACCACTTCTTCTTTATCCATTTACCTGTTGTTGGACATTTTGATTGCTTCACTGTCTTGGCTATTGTGAATAAGGCTGCACTGCAGCTTTTGCGGCCTGTGTCTTCTCGATTCTTGTCTTCTCAGGTGAGAGGTCCAATGGTGCGCCTGCTGGATTGAATAGTACCTCCATTTTTACTTTTAAACGCAGCTCCTTTCTGTTCTCATTATTGGCTGTTACCCCTTTACGTCTCACCAGCAGGCAGAGGGTACACAGTTCTCTAAAACCCCTTCAGCATTTATTGTTTGTAGACTTTTTGCTGATGGTCAGCCGACTGGTGTAAGTTGAAACTTTTTGTAGATTAGATTGCATGCGTCTAACACTCCCTGAGGTTGAGCTTTTATCCATTTTCCTTTTTTTTAAAAAGAGTGTGAGTAAAACTTAACTCTTCCTAATCTCTTCTTGAAACATTTGCCTGTTTTGAATTTTTTGCCCATTCCCTACTTCAGCACAAATATTTAGGGCAAGTGTCCTTTACAGCCCTGAGTCCTTGTGAATGTTAAGTGACCATTGGCTGTGACTTTAAAGCTGCTCTTGCAGGATACGGCCACAAGGTGGCAGCATTTCTCCTTTACCAAATTTGGTTACTAGGGAAACAGAGCCTTAATGGAAGTGGTGTTCTAGGTTGTATATTAGAATGGAATGTGCCAGGAAAAAGCCCTTTAACTTTATGTCTCATTACTTCTTGTTCATATTTGTAACTTACTTTTTATTTTTTATCCCAGCAAATTTGATTACAATGGTTTGTTTGTTCTAGGTGTGCAAGATGTGGTTCTTTCACACATATACGTGTATCTATTCTTCCTCGCATCCTTTGCCAATGTAGGTTATGACACAATGTTGAGCAGTCTTCTCCTGGTCTTCCGTACGTCTTTGGTGGTTATATATTTCACATGGTTTGTATATCTCTGTTAACCCCAATATGGTAATGTATCCAATCCTCATCCCTTTCTATTTGGTGAACCATAAGTTTTTTAATGAATCTGTGATTGCCTTTCTCTGTGGAAATATCTTCATTGGTATCAATTTTTAAGTAACTCCTGAAAGTGATATGATAGGATATGTGCCTTTTGCTTTCTCACTTACTACACTTGGCGTGATTACGTCTAGACTCATCTATGGTGCTGCAAATGGCATTGTTTCATTTTTTTCACTAGCGAATATTCCATCTGTAAATGGAGGAGTTCTTCTTTGCCCACCCATCTGTTGGTGGTCTTTTTGGTTACTTCCATATCTTGGCTATTGTAACACTGGGCAATGCAGATTTGCCTGCCTGTGTCTTTCCAATTCTCTCTTCTTAGATTATAGGTGGAGGAGTGGGCCTGCTGGATCATATGGTAGCTCAATGTTGACCTTTTTAAGGCACCTCCATTCTGTTCTCATTCGTGGCCCTTTCCAACTTACGTCCCCCTTGAAGTTGAGGGTATGCATTTCTCCACAACACCTTCAGCATTTATTGTTTGTAGTTTTCTTGCTCATGGTTATTCTGACAAGTGTGAGCTGATACCTCTTTGTGGTTGAATTCGCATGTGCCTCATAATCCGTTGAAATTGAGCTTTAAGGCATGTCCTTTTTATTTTTCAAGCAGTGATTACCCCTTAGTTCTTCAAAGTGTTCTCTTAAAGTACGTGTCACCTTTTGAAATGTTTTGGCCGTTACCTCCCTGAAGACATTTTGAGGGCAGGTTTCATTTACAGTTCTGCAGTACTTGTTCCTATGAAATGACCATTAGCACAGGCTTTAAAACTGCTTTTGCAGGTAACTGCCAGAGGGCGGCAGCCTTTCTATGTTCCCCACCCTGGTAACTAGGGAAAAGCCCTTGCGGCCTGTGGTGTTTCTCGGTTATAAATTAGAGTGGAGTGTGCCCGGACAAACCCACACAAGCTGATGTCTCCTTACTTTCGTTGGATTTTTAAATTTAATTTTTATTTTTTATTGGAGTAATTTTCCACTGTGTACGTGGACCACTTCTTCTTTGTGCATTCCTCGGTTGATGGACATTTTCATTGCTTCCAAGTGTTGGCTATGGTAAATATTGTTGGAGTGCAGGATTGCCAGCCTGTGACTTTTGGATTCTCATTTTCTCAGGTGATAGGCCCAGCAGTGGGTGTGATTGATTGACTGGTAGCACCGTGTTTCCCTTTTCAAAGCACCTTCTTTGTGTTTTCATTAGTGGCTCTTACCACGTCCCCCTTAGAATCGAGGGTACGCATTTCTCCACAATCGCTTCAGCATTTATTGTTTACAGCATTGATGCTAATGGCCCTTCTGGCTGCTGTGAGCTGATAGGTTTTTGTAATTTGGGTTTGCATGTCTTTGAACATTCGTAAAACTCATCATTTTTCTCCGCCGTTTTCTTTTCCGTTAAAAAAAGGAAACAATTGGCAGTACAATATAACTCTTGAAATTGTCTTCTTTGAAGGTTGCCCTCTTTTGAATTATTTGGTCGATTTTCCACCCCAGCGTTTTTTTTAGAGAGCAGGTGTCATTTCCCGAACTGCAAGTTTGGTGAATATTTAGTGACCTTTAGCAATGGGTTTAAAGCTGCTGTTGTGGGAAGCGGCCTCTAGGAGGCAGCATTTCCCCATTCCCAAATCTGGGGAGTAGGGCAGCAGAGCCTTTCTGGAAGTCGTGTTCCTAGGTTGTAAATTACATTGGAATGTGCGTGGCGAAACCCCCACAAGTTTATGTGTCATTATTTCTTCTTGGTTTTTAAAAGTGTTTTAATTGGGGTAAAGCTTAGAATATTGTTTGTCCTAGGTGTACACAATCTGGTTCATTTGTACATTATATATGTCTATTCAAGTACAGATCCTCTTCCCATGTAAAATGTTACAGAGGGTTCCGCAGACTTCCCTTGCTATATGGTTGGTCTTTTTGAGATATGTATATCATATGTGTTTGTATACATATAGTAACACTAATCTTAATTTATCCATTCCCCCCACCGGTCGTTTTAGATGAGCATAGTTTGTTTTCTAAATCTGTGAGTGTCTTTCTCTGTGGAAATATGTTCATTTGTGTCAGTTATTAGATAACGCCTATAAGTGCTATCATAGAACACAGGTCTTTTGCTTTCCAACTTACCTCATCTTTCGTGATTATCTCCAGACTCATTTGTGGTGCCTCAAAGAGCAATGGTTCATTGTCTTCCATGGCTCATATTCCATTGTGTACATGGACCACTTCTTCTTTATCCATTTACCTGTTGTTGGACATTTTGATTGCTTCACTGTCTTGGCTATTGTGAATAAGGCTGCACTGCAGCTTTTGCGGCCTGTGTCTTCTCGATTCTTGTCTTCTCAGGTGAGAGGTCCAATGGTGCGCCTGCTGGATTGAATAGTACCTCCATTTTTACTTTTAAACGCAGCTCCTTTCTGTTCTCATTATTGGCTGTTACCCCTTTACGTCTCACCAGCAGGCAGAGGGTACACAGTTCTCTAAAACCCCTTCAGCATTTATTGTTTGTAGACTTTTTGCTGATGGTCAGTCGACTGGTGTAAGTTGAAACTTTTTGTAGATTAGATTGCATGCGTCTAACACTCCCTGAGGTTGAGCTTTTATCCATTTTCCTTTTTTTTAAAAAGAGTGTGAGTAAAACTTAACTCTTCCTAATCTCTTCTTGAAACATTTGCCTGTTTTGAATTTTTTGCCCATTCCCTACTTCAGCACAAATATTTAGGGCAAGTGTCCTTTACAGCCCTGAGTCCTTGTGAATGTTAAGTGACCATTGGCTGTGACTTTAAAGCTGCTCTTGCAGGATACGGCCACAAGGTGGCAGCATTTCTCCTTTACCAAATTTGGTTACTAGGGAAACAGAGCCTTAATGGAAGTGGTGTTCTAGGTTGTATATTAGAATGGAATGTGCCAGGAAAAAGCCCTTTAACTTTATGTCTCATTACTTCTTGTTCATATTTGTAACTTACTTTTTATTTTTTATCCCAGCAAATTTGATTACAATGGTTTGTTTGTTCTAGGTGTGCAAGATGTGGTTCTTTCACACATATACGTGTATCTATTCTTCCTCGCATCCTTTGCCAATGTAGGTTATGACACAATGTTGAGCAGTCTTCTCCTGGTCTTCCGTACGTCTTTGGTGGTTATATATTTCACATGGTTTGTATATCTCTGTTAACCCCAATATGGTAATGTATCCAATCCTCATCCCTTTCTATTTGGTGAACCATAAGTTTTTTAATGAATCTGTGATTGCCTTTCTCTGTGGAAATATCTTCATTGGTATCAATTTTTAAGTAACTCCTGAAAGTGATATGATAGGATATGTGCCTTTTGCTTTCTCACTTACTACACTTGGCGTGATTACGTCTAGACTCATCTATGGTGCTGCAAATGGCATTGTTTCATTTTTTTCACTAGCGAATATTCCATCTGTAAATGGAGGAGTTCTTCTTTGCCCACCCATCTGTTGGTGGTCTTTTTGGTTACTTCCATATCTTGGCTATTGTAATACTGGGCAATGCAGATTTGCCTGCCTGTGTCTTTCCAATTCTCTCTTCTTAGATTATAGGTGGAGGAGTGGGCCTGCTGGATCATATGGTAGCTCAATGTTGACCTTTTTAAGGCACCTCCATTCTGTTCTCATTCGTGGCCCTTTCCAACTTACGTCCCCCTTGAAGTTGAGGGTATGCATTTCTCCACAACACCTTCAGCATTTATTGTTTGTAGTTTTCTTGCTCATGGTTATTCTGACAAGTGTGAGCTGATACCTCTTTGTGGTTGAATTCGCATGTGCCTCATAATCCGTTGAAATTGAGCTTTAAGGCATGTCCTTTTTATTTTTCAAGCAGTGATTACCCCTTAGTTCTTCAAAGTGTTCTCTTAAAGTACGTGTCACCTTTTGAAATGTTTTGGCCGTTACCTCCCTGAAGACATTTTGAGGGCAGGTTTCATTTACAGTTCTGCAGTACTTGTTCCTATGAAATGACCATTAGCACAGGCTTTAAAACTGCTTTTGCAGGTAACTGCCAGAGGGCGGCAGCCTTTCTATGTTCCCCACCCTGGTAACTAGGGAAAAGCCCTTGCGGCCTGTGGTGTTTCTCGGTTATAAATTAGAGTGGAGTGTGCCCGGACAAACCCACACAAGCTGATGTCTCCTTACTTTCGTTGGATTTTTAAATTTAATTTTTATTTTTTATTGGAGTAATTTTCCACTGTGTACGTGGACCACTTCTTCTTTGTGCATTCCTCGGTTGATGGACATTTTCATTGCTTCCAAGTGTTGGCTATGGTAAATATTGTTGGAGTGCAGGATTGCCAGCCTGTGACTTTTGGATTCTCATTTTCTCAGGTGATAGGCCCAGCAGTGGGTGTGATTGATTGACTGGTAGCACCGTGTTTCCCTTTTCAAAGCACCTTCTTTGTGTTTTCATTAGTGGCTCTTACCACGTCCCCCTTAGAATCGAGGGTACGCATTTCTCCACAATCGCTTCAGCATTTATTGTTTACAGCATTGATGCTAATGGCCCTTCTGGCTGCTGTGAGCTGATAGGTTTTTGTAATTTGGGTTTGCATGTCTTTGAACATTCGTAAAACTCATCATTTTTCTCCGCCGTTTTCTTTTCCGTTAAAAAAAGGAAACAATTGGCAGTACAATATAACTCTTGAAATTGTCTTCTTTGAAGGTTGCCCTCTTTTGAATTATTTGGTCGATTTTCCACCCCAGCGTTTTTTTTAGAGAGCAGGTGTCATTTCCCGAACTGCAAGTTTGGTGAATATTTAGTGACCTTTAGCAATGGGTTTAAAGCTGCTGTTGTGGGAAGCGGCCTCTAGGAGGCAGCATTTCCCCATTCCCAAATCTGGGGAGTAGGGCAGCAGAGCCTTTCTGGAAGTCGTGTTCCTAGGTTGTAAATTACATTGGAATGTGCGTGGCGAAACCCCCACAAGTTTATGTGTCATTATTTCTTCTTGGTTTTTAAAAGTGTTTTAATTGGGGTAAAGCTTAGAATATTGTTTGTCCTAGGTGTACACAATCTGGTTCATTTGTACATTATATATGTCTATTCAAGTACAGATCCTCTTCCCATGTAAAATGTTACAGAGGGTTCCGCAGACTTCCCTTGCTATATGGTTGGTCTTTTTGAGATATGTATATCATATGTGTTTGTATACATATAGTAACACTAATCTTAATTTATCCATTCCCCCCACCGGTCGTTTTAGATGAGCATAGTTTGTTTTCTAAATCTGTGAGTGTCTTTCTCTGTGGAAATATGTTCATTTGTGTCAGTTATTAGATAACGCCTATAAGTGCTATCATAGAACACAGGTCTTTTGCTTTCCAACTTACCTCATCTTTCGTGATTATCTCCAGACTCATTTGTGGTGCCTCAAAGAGCAATGGTTCATTGTCTTCCATGGCTCATATTCCATTGTGTACATGGACCACTTCTTCTTTATCCATTTACCTGTTGTTGGACATTTTGATTGCTTCACTGTCTTGGCTATTGTGAATAAGGCTGCACTGCAGCTTTTGCGGCCTGTGTCTTCTCGATTCTTGTCTTCTCAGGTGAGAGGTCCAATGGTGCGCCTGCTGGATTGAATAGTACCTCCATTTTTACTTTTAAACGCAGCTCCTTTCTGTTCTCATTATTGGCTGTTACCCCTTTACGTCTCACCAGCAGGCAGAGGGTACACAGTTCTCTAAAACCCCTTCAGCATTTATTGTTTGTAGACTTTTTGCTGATGGTCAGTCGACTGGTGTAAGTTGAAACTTTTTGTAGATTAGATTGCATGCGTCTAACACTCCCTGAGGTTGAGCTTTTATCCATTTTCCTTTTTTTTAAAAAGAGTGTGAGTAAAACTTAACTCTTCCTAATCTCTTCTTGAAACATTTGCCTGTTTTGAATTTTTTGCCCATTCCCTACTTCAGCACAAATATTTAGGGCAAGTGTCCTTTACAGCCCTGAGTCCTTGTGAATGTTAAGTGACCATTGGCTGTGACTTTAAAGCTGCTCTTGCAGGATACGGCCACAAGGTGGCAGCATTTCTCCTTTACCAAATTTGGTTACTAGGGAAACAGAGCCTTAATGGAAGTGGTGTTCTAGGTTGTATATTAGAATGGAATGTGCCAGGAAAAAGCCCTTTAACTTTATGTCTCATTACTTCTTGTTCATATTTGTAATTTACTTTTTATTTTTTATCCCAGCAAATTTGATTACAATGGTTTGTTTGTTCTAGGTGTGCAAGATGTGGTTCTTTCACACATATACGTGTATCTATTCTTCCTCGCATCCTTTGCCAATGTAGGTTATGACACAATGTTGAGCAGTCTTCTCCTGGTCTTCCGTACGTCTTTGGTGGTTATATATTTCACATGGTTTGTATATCTCTGTTAACCCCAATATGGTAATGTATCCAATCCTCATCCCTTTCTATTTGGTGAACCATAAGTTTTTTAATGAATCTGTGATTGCCTTTCTCTGTGGAAATATCTTCATTGGTATCAATTTTTAAGTAACTCCTGAAAGTGATATGATAGGATATGTGCCTTTTGCTTTCTCACTTACTACACTTGGCGTGATTACGTCTAGACTCATCTATGGTGCTGCAAATGGCATTGTTTCATTTTTTTCACTAGCGAATATTCCATCTGTAAATGGAGGAGTTCTTCTTTGCCCACCCATCTGTTGGTGGTCTTTTTGGTTACTTCCATATCTTGGCTATTGTAATACTGGGCAATGCAGATTTGCCTGCCTGTGTCTTTCCAATTCTCTCTTCTTAGATTATAGGTGGAGGAGTGGGCCTGCTGGATCATATGGTAGCTCAATGTTGACCTTTTTAAGGCACCTCCATTCTGTTCTCATTCGTGGCCCTTTCCAACTTACGTCCCCCTTGAAGTTGAGGGTATGCATTTCTCCACAACACCTTCAGCATTTATTGTTTGTAGTTTTCTTGCTCATGGTTATTCTGACAAGTGTGAGCTGATACCTCTTTGTGGTTGAATTCGCATGTGCCTCATAATCCGTTGAAATTGAGCTTTAAGGCATGTCCTTTTTATTTTTCAAGCAGTGATTACCCCTTAGTTCTTCAAAGTGTTCTCTTAAAGTACGTGTCACCTTTTGAAATGTTTTGGCCGTTACCTCCCTGAAGACATTTTGAGGGCAGGTTTCATTTACAGTTCTGCAGTACTTGTTCCTATGAAATGACCATTAGCACAGGCTTTAAAACTGCTTTTGCAGGTAACTGCCAGAGGGCGGCAGCCTTTCTATGTTCCCCACCCTGGTAACTAGGGAAAAGCCCTTGCGGCCTGTGGTGTTTCTCGGTTATAAATTAGAGTGGAGTGTGCCCGGACAAACCCACACAAGCTGATGTCTCCTTACTTTCGTTGGATTTTTAAATTTAATTTTTATTTTTTATTGGAGTAATTTTCCACTGTGTACGTGGACCACTTCTTCTTTGTGCATTCCTCGGTTGATGGACATTTTCATTGCTTCCAAGTGTTGGCTATGGTAAATATTGTTGGAGTGCAGGATTGCCAGCCTGTGACTTTTGGATTCTCATTTTCTCAGGTGATAGGCCCAGCAGTGGGTGTGATTGATTGACTGGTAGCACCGTGTTTCCCTTTTCAAAGCACCTTCTTTGTGTTTTCATTAGTGGCTCTTACCACGTCCCCCTTAGAATCGAGGGTACGCATTTCTCCACAATCGCTTCAGCATTTATTGTTTACAGCATTGATGCTAATGGCCCTTCTGGCTGCTGTGAGCTGATAGGTTTTTGTAATTTGGGTTTGCATGTCTTTGAACATTCGTAAAACTCATCATTTTTCTCCGCCGTTTTCTTTTCCGTTAAAAAAAGGAAACAATTGGCAGTACAATATAACTCTTGAAATTGTCTTCTTTGAAGGTTGCCCTCTTTTGAATTATTTGGTCGATTTTCCACCCCAGCGTTTTTTTTAGAGAGCAGGTGTCATTTCCCGAACTGCAAGTTTGGTGAATATTTAGTGACCTTTAGCAATGGGTTTAAAGCTGCTGTTGTGGGAAGCGGCCTCTAGGAGGCAGCATTTCCCCATTCCCAAATCTGGGGAGTAGGGCAGCAGAGCCTTTCTGGAAGTCGTGTTCCTAGGTTGTAAATTACATTGGAATGTGCGTGGCGAAACCCCCACAAGTTTATGTGTCATTATTTCTTCTTGGTTTTTAAAAGTGTTTTAATTGGGGTAAAGCTTAGAATATTGTTTGTCCTAGGTGTACACAATCTGGTTCATTTGTACATTATATATGTCTATTCAAGTACAGATCCTCTTCCCATGTAAAATGTTACAGAGGGTTCCGCAGACTTCCCTTGCTATATGGTTGGTCTTTTTGAGATATGTATATCATATGTGTTTGTATACATATAGTAACACTAATCTTAATTTATCCATTCCCCCCACCGGTCGTTTTAGATGAGCATAGTTTGTTTTCTAAATCTGTGAGTGTCTTTCTCTGTGGAAATATGTTCATTTGTGTCAGTTATTAGATAACGCCTATAAGTGCTATCATAGAACACAGGTCTTTTGCTTTCCAACTTACCTCATCTTTCGTGATTATCTCCAGACTCATTTGTGGTGCCTCAAAGAGCAATGGTTCATTGTCTTCCATGGCTCATATTCCATTGTGTACATGGACCACTTCTTCTTTATCCATTTACCTGTTGTTGGACATTTTGATTGCTTCACTGTCTTGGCTATTGTGAATAAGGCTGCACTGCAGCTTTTGCGGCCTGTGTCTTCTCGATTCTTGTCTTCTCAGGTGAGAGGTCCAATGGTGCGCCTGCTGGATTGAATAGTACCTCCATTTTTACTTTTAAACGCAGCTCCTTTCTGTTCTCATTATTGGCTGTTACCCCTTTACGTCTCACCAGCAGGCAGAGGGTACACAGTTCTCTAAAACCCCTTCAGCATTTATTGTTTGTAGACTTTTTGCTGATGGTCAGTCGACTGGTGTAAGTTGAAACTTTTTGTAGATTAGATTGCATGCGTCTAACACTCCCTGAGGTTGAGCTTTTATCCATTTTCCTTTTTTTTAAAAAGAGTGTGAGTAAAACTTAACTCTTCCTAATCTCTTCTTGAAACATTTGCCTGTTTTGAATTTTTTGCCCATTCCCTACTTCAGCACAAATATTTAGGGCAAGTGTCCTTTACAGCCCTGAGTCCTTGTGAATGTTAAGTGACCATTGGCTGTGACTTTAAAGCTGCTCTTGCAGGATACGGCCACAAGGTGGCAGCATTTCTCCTTTACCAAATTTGGTTACTAGGGAAACAGAGCCTTAATGGAAGTGGTGTTCTAGGTTGTATATTAGAATGGAATGTGCCAGGAAAAAGCCCTTTAACTTTATGTCTCATTACTTCTTGTTCATATTTGTAATTTACTTTTTATTTTTTATCCCAGCAAATTTGATTACAATGGTTTGTTTGTTCTAGGTGTGCAAGATGTGGTTCTTTCACACATATACGTGTATCTATTCTTCCTCGCATCCTTTGCCAATGTAGGTTATGACACAATGTTGAGCAGTCTTCTCCTGGTCTTCCGTACGTCTTTGGTGGTTATATATTTCACATGGTTTGTATATCTCTGTTAACCCCAATATGGTAATGTATCCAATCCTCATCCCTTTCTATTTGGTGAACCATAAGTTTTTTAATGAATCTGTGATTGCCTTTCTCTGTGGAAATATCTTCATTGGTATCAATTTTTAAGTAACTCCTGAAAGTGATATGATAGGATATGTGCCTTTTGCTTTCTCACTTACTACACTTGGCGTGATTACGTCTAGACTCATCTATGGTGCTGCAAATGGCATTGTTTCATTTTTTTCACTAGCGAATATTCCATCTGTAAATGGAGGAGTTCTTCTTTGCCCACCCATCTGTTGGTGGTCTTTTTGGTTACTTCCATATCTTGGCTATTGTAATACTGGGCAATGCAGATTTGCCTGCCTGTGTCTTTCCAATTCTCTCTTCTTAGATTATAGGTGGAGGAGTGGGCCTGCTGGATCATATGGTAGCTCAATGTTGACCTTTTTAAGGCACCTCCATTCTGTTCTCATTCGTGGCCCTTTCCAACTTACGTCCCCCTTGAAGTTGAGGGTATGCATTTCTCCACAACACCTTCAGCATTTATTGTTTGTAGTTTTCTTGCTCATGGTTATTCTGACAAGTGTGAGCTGATACCTCTTTGTGGTTGAATTCGCATGTGCCTCATAATCCGTTGAAATTGAGCTTTAAGGCATGTCCTTTTTATTTTTCAAGCAGTGATTACCCCTTAGTTCTTCAAAGTGTTCTCTTAAAGTACGTGTCACCTTTTGAAATGTTTTGGCCGTTACCTCCCTGAAGACATTTTGAGGGCAGGTTTCATTTACAGTTCTGCAGTACTTGTTCCTATGAAATGACCATTAGCACAGGCTTTAAAACTGCTTTTGCAGGTAACTGCCAGAGGGCGGCAGCCTTTCTATGTTCCCCACCCTGGTAACTAGGGAAAAGCCCTTGCGGCCTGTGGTGTTTCTCGGTTATAAATTAGAGTGGAGTGTGCCCGGACAAACCCACACAAGCTGATGTCTCCTTACTTTCGTTGGATTTTTAAATTTAATTTTTATTTTTTATTGGAGTAATTTTCCACTGTGTACGTGGACCACTTCTTCTTTGTGCATTCCTCGGTTGATGGACATTTTCATTGCTTCCAAGTGTTGGCTATGGTAAATATTGTTGGAGTGCAGGATTGCCAGCCTGTGACTTTTGGATTCTCATTTTCTCAGGTGATAGGCCCAGCAGTGGGTGTGATTGATTGACTGGTAGCACCGTGTTTCCCTTTTCAAAGCACCTTCTTTGTGTTTTCATTAGTGGCTCTTACCACGTCCCCCTTAGAATCGAGGGTACGCATTTCTCCACAATCGCTTCAGCATTTATTGTTTACAGCATTGATGCTAATGGCCCTTCTGGCTGCTGTGAGCTGATAGGTTTTTGTAATTTGGGTTTGCATGTCTTTGAACATTCGTAAAACTCATCATTTTTCTCCGCCGTTTTCTTTTCCGTTAAAAAAAGGAAACAATTGGCAGTACAATATAACTCTTGAAATTGTCTTCTTTGAAGGTTGCCCTCTTTTGAATTATTTGGTCGATTTTCCACCCCAGCGTTTTTTTTAGAGAGCAGGTGTCATTTCCCGAACTGCAAGTTTGGTGAATATTTAGTGACCTTTAGCAATGGGTTTAAAGCTGCTGTTGTGGGAAGCGGCCTCTAGGAGGCAGCATTTCCCCATTCCCAAATCTGGGGAGTAGGGCAGCAGAGCCTTTCTGGAAGTCGTGTTCCTAGGTTGTAAATTACATTGGAATGTGCGTGGCGAAACCCCCACAAGTTTATATTTCTTCTTGGTTTTTAAAAGTGTTTTAATTGGGGTAAAGCTTAGAATATTGTTTGTCCTAGGTGTACACAATCTGGTTCATTTGTACATTATATATGTCTATTCAAGTACAGATCCTCTTCCCATGTAAAATGTTACAGAGGGTTCCGCAGACTTCCCTTGCTATATGGTTGGTCTTTTTGAGATATGTATATCATATGTGTTTGTATACATATAGTAACACTAATCTTAATTTATCCATTCCCCCCACCGGTCGTTTTAGATGAGCATAGTTTGTTTTCTAAATCTGTGAGTGTCTTTCTCTGTGGAAATATGTTCATTTGTGTCAGTTATTAGATAACGCCTATAAGTGCTATCATAGAACACAGGTCTTTTGCTTTCCAACTTACCTCATCTTTCGTGATTATCTCCAGACTCATTTGTGGTGCCTCAAAGAGCAATGGTTCATTGTCTTCCATGGCTCATATTCCATTGTGTACATGGACCACTTCTTCTTTATCCATTTACCTGTTGTTGGACATTTTGATTGCTTCACTGTCTTGGCTATTGTGAATAAGGCTGCACTGCAGCTTTTGCGGCCTGTGTCTTCTCGATTCTTGTCTTCTCAGGTGAGAGGTCCAATGGTGCGCCTGCTGGATTGAATAGTACCTCCATTTTTACTTTTAAACGCAGCTCCTTTCTGTTCTCATTATTGGCTGTTACCCCTTTACGTCTCACCAGCAGGCAGAGGGTACACAGTTCTCTAAAACCCCTTCAGCATTTATTGTTTGTAGACTTTTTGCTGATGGTCAGTCGACTGGTGTAAGTTGAAACTTTTTGTAGATTAGATTGCATGCGTCTAACACTCCCTGAGGTTGAGCTTTTATCCATTTTCCTTTTTTTTAAAAAGAGTGTGAGTAAAACTTAACTCTTCCTAATCTCTTCTTGAAACATTTGCCTGTTTTGAATTTTTTGCCCATTCCCTACTTCAGCACAAATATTTAGGGCAAGTGTCCTTTACAGCCCTGAGTCCTTGTGAATGTTAAGTGACCATTGGCTGTGACTTTAAAGCTGCTCTTGCAGGATACGGCCACAAGGTGGCAGCATTTCTCCTTTACCAAATTTGGTTACTAGGGAAACAGAGCCTTAATGGAAGTGGTGTTCTAGGTTGTATATTAGAATGGAATGTGCCAGGAAAAAGCCCTTTAACTTTATGTCTCATTACTTCTTGTTCATATTTGTAATTTACTTTTTATTTTTTATCCCAGCAAATTTGATTACAATGGTTTGTTTGTTCTAGGTGTGCAAGATGTGGTTCTTTCACACATATACGTGTATCTATTCTTCCTCGCATCCTTTGCCAATGTAGGTTATGACACAATGTTGAGCAGTCTTCTCCTGGTCTTCCGTACGTCTTTGGTGGTTATATATTTCACATGGTTTGTATATCTCTGTTAACCCCAATATGGTAATGTATCCAATCCTCATCCCTTTCTATTTGGTGAACCATAAGTTTTTTAATGAATCTGTGATTGCCTTTCTCTGTGGAAATATCTTCATTGGTATCAATTTTTAAGTAACTCCTGAAAGTGATATGATAGGATATGTGCCTTTTGCTTTCTCACTTACTACACTTGGCGTGATTACGTCTAGACTCATCTATGGTGCTGCAAATGGCATTGTTTCATTTTTTTCACTAGCGAATATTCCATCTGTAAATGGAGGAGTTCTTCTTTGCCCACCCATCTGTTGGTGGTCTTTTTGGTTACTTCCATATCTTGGCTATTGTAATACTGGGCAATGCAGATTTGCCTGCCTGTGTCTTTCCAATTCTCTCTTCTTAGATTATAGGTGGAGGAGTGGGCCTGCTGGATCATATGGTAGCTCAATGTTGACCTTTTTAAGGCACCTCCATTCTGTTCTCATTCGTGGCCCTTTCCAACTTACGTCCCCCTTGAAGTTGAGGGTATGCATTTCTCCACAACACCTTCAGCATTTATTGTTTGTAGTTTTCTTGCTCATGGTTATTCTGACAAGTGTGAGCTGATACCTCTTTGTGGTTGAATTCGCATGTGCCTCATAATCCGTTGAAATTGAGCTTTAAGGCATGTCCTTTTTATTTTTCAAGCAGTGATTACCCCTTAGTTCTTCAAAGTGTTCTCTTAAAGTACGTGTCACCTTTTGAAATGTTTTGGCCGTTACCTCCCTGAAGACATTTTGAGGGCAGGTTTCATTTACAGTTCTGCAGTACTTGTTCCTATGAAATGACCATTAGCACAGGCTTTAAAACTGCTTTTGCAGGTAACTGCCAGAGGGCGGCAGCCTTTCTATGTTCCCCACCCTGGTAACTAGGGAAAAGCCCTTGCGGCCTGTGGTGTTTCTCGGTTATAAATTAGAGTGGAGTGTGCCCGGACAAACCCACACAAGCTGATGTCTCCTTACTTTCGTTGGATTTTTAAATTTAATTTTTATTTTTTATTGGAGTAATTTTCCACTGTGTACGTGGACCACTTCTTCTTTGTGCATTCCTCGGTTGATGGACATTTTCATTGCTTCCAAGTGTTGGCTATGGTAAATATTGTTGGAGTGCAGGATTGCCAGCCTGTGACTTTTGGATTCTCATTTTCTCAGGTGATAGGCCCAGCAGTGGGTGTGATTGATTGACTGGTAGCACCGTGTTTCCCTTTTCAAAGCACCTTCTTTGTGTTTTCATTAGTGGCTCTTACCACGTCCCCCTTAGAATCGAGGGTACGCATTTCTCCACAATCGCTTCAGCATTTATTGTTTACAGCATTGATGCTAATGGCCCTTCTGGCTGCTGTGAGCTGATAGGTTTTTGTAATTTGGGTTTGCATGTCTTTGAACATTCGTAAAACTCATCATTTTTCTCCGCCGTTTTCTTTTCCGTTAAAAAAAGGAAACAATTGGCAGTACAATATAACTCTTGAAATTGTCTTCTTTGAAGGTTGCCCTCTTTTGAATTATTTGGTCGATTTTCCACCCCAGCGTTTTTTTAGAGAGCAGGTGTCATTTCCCGAACTGCAAGTTTGGTGAATATTTAGTGACCTTTAGCAATGGGTTTAAAGCTGCTGTTGTGGGAAGCGGCCTCTAGGAGGCAGCATTTCCCCATTCCCAAATCTGGGGAGTAGGGCAGCAGAGCCTTTCTGGAAGTCGTGTTCCTAGGTTGTAAATTACATTGGAATGTGCGTGGCGAAACCCCCACAAGTTTATGTGTCATTATTTCTTCTTGGTTTTTAAAAGTGTTTTAATTGGGGTAAAGCTTAGAATATTGTTTGTCCTAGGTGTACACAATCTGGTTCATTTGTACATTATATATGTCTATTCAAGTACAGATCCTCTTCCCATGTAAAATGTTACAGAGGGTTCCGCAGACTTCCCTTGCTATATGGTTGGTCTTTTTGAGATATGTATATCATATGTGTTTGTATACATATAGTAACACTAATCTTAATTTATCCATTCCCCCCACCGGTCGTTTTAGATGAGCATAGTTTGTTTTCTAAATCTGTGAGTGTCTTTCTCTGTGGAAATATGTTCATTTGTGTCAGTTATTAGATAACGCCTATAAGTGCTATCATAGAACACAGGTCTTTTGCTTTCCAACTTACCTCATCTTTCGTGATTATCTCCAGACTCATTTGTGGTGCCTCAAAGAGCAATGGTTCATTGTCTTCCATGGCTCATATTCCATTGTGTACATGGACCACTTCTTCTTTATCCATTTACCTGTTGTTGGACATTTTGATTGCTTCACTGTCTTGGCTATTGTGAATAAGGCTGCACTGCAGCTTTTGCGGCCTGTGTCTTCTCGATTCTTGTCTTCTCAGGTGAGAGGTCCAATGGTGCGCCTGCTGGATTGAATAGTACCTCCATTTTTACTTTTAAACGCAGCTCCTTTCTGTTCTCATTATTGGCTGTTACCCCTTTACGTCTCACCAGCAGGCAGAGGGTACACAGTTCTCTAAAACCCCTTCAGCATTTATTGTTTGTAGACTTTTTGCTGATGGTCAGTCGACTGGTGTAAGTTGAAACTTTTTGTAGATTAGATTGCATGCGTCTAACACTCCCTGAGGTTGAGCTTTTATCCATTTTCCTTTTTTTTAAAAAGAGTGTGAGTAAAACTTAACTCTTCCTAATCTCTTCTTGAAACATTTGCCTGTTTTGAATTTTTTGCCCATTCCCTACTTCAGCACAAATATTTAGGGCAAGTGTCCTTTACAGCCCTGAGTCCTTGTGAATGTTAAGTGACCATTGGCTGTGACTTTAAAGCTGCTCTTGCAGGATACGGCCACAAGGTGGCAGCATTTCTCCTTTACCAAATTTGGTTACTAGGGAAACAGAGCCTTAATGGAAGTGGTGTTCTAGGTTGTATATTAGAATGGAATGTGCCAGGAAAAAGCCCTTTAACTTTATGTCTCATTACTTCTTGTTCATATTTGTAACTTACTTTTTATTTTTTATCCCAGCAAATTTGATTACAATGGTTTGTTTGTTCTAGGTGTGCAAGATGTGGTTCTTTCACACATATACGTGTATCTATTCTTCCTCGCATCCTTTGCCAATGTAGGTTATGACACAATGTTGAGCAGTCTTCTCCTGGTCTTCCGTACGTCTTTGGTGGTTATATATTTCACATGGTTTGTATATCTCTGTTAACCCCAATATGGTAATGTATCCAATCCTCATCCCTTTCTATTTGGTGAACCATAAGTTTTTTAATGAATCTGTGATTGCCTTTCTCTGTGGAAATATCTTCATTGGTATCAATTTTTAAGTAACTCCTGAAAGTGATATGATAGGATATGTGCCTTTTGCTTTCTCACTTACTACACTTGGCGTGATTACGTCTAGACTCATCTATGGTGCTGCAAATGGCATTGTTTCATTTTTTTCACTAGCGAATATTCCATCTGTAAATGGAGGAGTTCTTCTTTGCCCACCCATCTGTTGGTGGTCTTTTTGGTTACTTCCATATCTTGGCTATTGTAATACTGGGCAATGCAGATTTGCCTGCCTGTGTCTTTCCAATTCTCTCTTCTTAGATTATAGGTGGAGGAGTGGGCCTGCTGGATCATATGGTAGCTCAATGTTGACCTTTTTAAGGCACCTCCATTCTGTTCTCATTCGTGGCCCTTTCCAACTTACGTCCCCCTTGAAGTTGAGGGTATGCATTTCTCCACAACACCTTCAGCATTTATTGTTTGTAGTTTTCTTGCTCATGGTTATTCTGACAAGTGTGAGCTGATACCTCTTTGTGGTTGAATTCGCATGTGCCTCATAATCCGTTGAAATTGAGCTTTAAGGCATGTCCTTTTTATTTTTCAAGCAGTGATTACCCCTTAGTTCTTCAAAGTGTTCTCTTAAAGTACGTGTCACCTTTTGAAATGTTTTGGCCGTTACCTCCCTGAAGACATTTTGAGGGCAGGTTTCATTTACAGTTCTGCAGTACTTGTTCCTATGAAATGACCATTAGCACAGGCTTTAAAACTGCTTTTGCAGGTAACTGCCAGAGGGCGGCAGCCTTTCTATGTTCCCCACCCTGGTAACTAGGGAAAAGCCCTTGCGGCCTGTGGTGTTTCTCGGTTATAAATTAGAGTGGAGTGTGCCCGGACAAACCCACACAAGCTGATGTCTCCTTACTTTCGTTGGATTTTTAAATTTAATTTTTATTTTTTATTGGAGTAATTTTCCACTGTGTACGTGGACCACTTCTTCTTTGTGCATTCCTCGGTTGATGGACATTTTCATTGCTTCCAAGTGTTGGCTATGGTAAATATTGTTGGAGTGCAGGATTGCCAGCCTGTGACTTTTGGATTCTCATTTTCTCAGGTGATAGGCCCAGCAGTGGGTGTGATTGATTGACTGGTAGCACCGTGTTTCCCTTTTCAAAGCACCTTCTTTGTGTTTTCATTAGTGGCTCTTACCACGTCCCCCTTAGAATCGAGGGTACGCATTTCTCCACAATCGCTTCAGCATTTATTGTTTACAGCATTGATGCTAATGGCCCTTCTGGCTGCTGTGAGCTGATAGGTTTTTGTAATTTGGGTTTGCATGTCTTTGAACATTCGTAAAACTCATCATTTTTCTCCGCCGTTTTCTTTTCCGTTAAAAAAAGGAAACAATTGGCAGTACAATATAACTCTTGAAATTGTCTTCTTTGAAGGTTGCCCTCTTTTGAATTATTTGGTCGATTTTCCACCCCAGCGTTTTTTTAGAGAGCAGGTGTCATTTCCCGAACTGCAAGTTTGGTGAATATTTAGTGACCTTTAGCAATGGGTTTAAAGCTGCTGTTGTGGGAAGCGGCCTCTAGGAGGCAGCATTTCCCCATTCCCAAATCTGGGGAGTAGGGCAGCAGAGCCTTTCTGGAAGTCGTGTTCCTAGGTTGTAAATTACATTGGAATGTGCGTGGCGAAACCCCCACAAGTTTATGTGTCATTATTTCTTCTTGGTTTTTAAAAGTGTTTTAATTGGGGTAAAGCTTAGAATATTGTTTGTCCTAGGTGTACACAATCTGGTTCATTTGTACATTATATATGTCTATTCAAGTACAGATCCTCTTCCCATGTAAAATGTTACAGAGGGTTCCGCAGACTTCCCTTGCTATATGGTTGGTCTTTTTGAGATATGTATATCATATGTGTTTGTATACATATAGTAACACTAATCTTAATTTATCCATTCCCCCCACCGGTCGTTTTAGATGAGCATAGTTTGTTTTCTAAATCTGTGAGTGTCTTTCTCTGTGGAAATATGTTCATTTGTGTCAGTTATTAGATAACGCCTATAAGTGCTATCATAGAACACAGGTCTTTTGCTTTCCAACTTACCTCATCTTTCGTGATTATCTCCAGACTCATTTGTGGTGCCTCAAAGAGCAATGGTTCATTGTCTTCCATGGCTCATATTCCATTGTGTACATGGACCACTTCTTCTTTATCCATTTACCTGTTGTTGGACATTTTGATTGCTTCACTGTCTTGGCTATTGTGAATAAGGCTGCACTGCAGCTTTTGCGGCCTGTGTCTTCTCGATTCTTGTCTTCTCAGGTGAGAGGTCCAATGGTGCGCCTGCTGGATTGAATAGTACCTCCATTTTTACTTTTAAACGCAGCTCCTTTCTGTTCTCATTATTGGCTGTTACCCCTTTACGTCTCACCAGCAGGCAGAGGGTACACAGTTCTCTAAAACCCCTTCAGCATTTATTGTTTGTAGACTTTTTGCTGATGGTCAGTCGACTGGTGTAAGTTGAAACTTTTTGTAGATTAGATTGCATGCGTCTAACACTCCCTGAGGTTGAGCTTTTATCCATTTTCCTTTTTTTTAAAAAGAGTGTGAGTAAAACTTAACTCTTCCTAATCTCTTCTTGAAACATTTGCCTGTTTTGAATTTTTTGCCCATTCCCTACTTCAGCACAAATATTTAGGGCAAGTGTCCTTTACAGCCCTGAGTCCTTGTGAATGTTAAGTGACCATTGGCTGTGACTTTAAAGCTGCTCTTGCAGGATACGGCCACAAGGTGGCAGCATTTCTCCTTTACCAAATTTGGTTACTAGGGAAACAGAGCCTTAATGGAAGTGGTGTTCTAGGTTGTATATTAGAATGGAATGTGCCAGGAAAAAGCCCTTTAACTTTATGTCTCATTACTTCTTGTTCATATTTGTAATTTACTTTTTATTTTTTATCCCAGCAAATTTGATTACAATGGTTTGTTTGTTCTAGGTGTGCAAGATGTGGTTCTTTCACACATATACGTGTATCTATTCTTCCTCGCATCCTTTGCCAATGTAGGTTATGACACAATGTTGAGCAGTCTTCTCCTGGTCTTCCGTACGTCTTTGGTGGTTATATATTTCACATGGTTTGTATATCTCTGTTAACCCCAATATGGTAATGTATCCAATCCTCATCCCTTTCTATTTGGTGAACCATAAGTTTTTTAATGAATCTGTGATTGCCTTTCTCTGTGGAAATATCTTCATTGGTATCAATTTTTAAGTAACTCCTGAAAGTGATATGATAGGATATGTGCCTTTTGCTTTCTCACTTACTACACTTGGCGTGATTACGTCTAGACTCATCTATGGTGCTGCAAATGGCATTGTTTCATTTTTTTCACTAGCGAATATTCCATCTGTAAATGGAGGAGTTCTTCTTTGCCCACCCATCTGTTGGTGGTCTTTTTGGTTACTTCCATATCTTGGCTATTGTAATACTGGGCAATGCAGATTTGCCTGCCTGTGTCTTTCCAATTCTCTCTTCTTAGATTATAGGTGGAGGAGTGGGCCTGCTGGATCATATGGTAGCTCAATGTTGACCTTTTTAAGGCACCTCCATTCTGTTCTCATTCGTGGCCCTTTCCAACTTACGTCCCCCTTGAAGTTGAGGGTATGCATTTCTCCACAACACCTTCAGCATTTATTGTTTGTAGTTTTCTTGCTCATGGTTATTCTGACAAGTGTGAGCTGATACCTCTTTGTGGTTGAATTCGCATGTGCCTCATAATCCGTTGAAATTGAGCTTTAAGGCATGTCCTTTTTATTTTTCAAGCAGTGATTACCCCTTAGTTCTTCAAAGTGTTCTCTTAAAGTACGTGTCACCTTTTGAAATGTTTTGGCCGTTACCTCCCTGAAGACATTTTGAGGGCAGGTTTCATTTACAGTTCTGCAGTACTTGTTCCTATGAAATGACCATTAGCACAGGCTTTAAAACTGCTTTTGCAGGTAACTGCCAGAGGGCGGCAGCCTTTCTATGTTCCCCACCCTGGTAACTAGGGAAAAGCCCTTGCGGCCTGTGGTGTTTCTCGGTTATAAATTAGAGTGGAGTGTGCCCGGACAAACCCACACAAGCTGATGTCTCCTTACTTTCGTTGGATTTTTAAATTTAATTTTTATTTTTTATTGGAGTAATTTTCCACTGTGTACGTGGACCACTTCTTCTTTGTGCATTCCTCGGTTGATGGACATTTTCATTGCTTCCAAGTGTTGGCTATGGTAAATATTGTTGGAGTGCAGGATTGCCAGCCTGTGACTTTTGGATTCTCATTTTCTCAGGTGATAGGCCCAGCAGTGGGTGTGATTGATTGACTGGTAGCACCGTGTTTCCCTTTTCAAAGCACCTTCTTTGTGTTTTCATTAGTGGCTCTTACCACGTCCCCCTTAGAATCGAGGGTACGCATTTCTCCACAATCGCTTCAGCATTTATTGTTTACAGCATTGATGCTAATGGCCCTTCTGGCTGCTGTGAGCTGATAGGTTTTTGTAATTTGGGTTTGCATGTCTTTGAACATTCGTAAAACTCATCATTTTTCTCCGCCGTTTTCTTTTCCGTTAAAAAAAGGAAACAATTGGCAGTACAATATAACTCTTGAAATTGTCTTCTTTGAAGGTTGCCCTCTTTTGAATTATTTGGTCGATTTTCCACCCCAGCGTTTTTTTAGAGAGCAGGTGTCATTTCCCGAACTGCAAGTTTGGTGAATATTTAGTGACCTTTAGCAATGGGTTTAAAGCTGCTGTTGTGGGAAGCGGCCTCTAGGAGGCAGCATTTCCCCATTCCCAAATCTGGGGAGTAGGGCAGCAGAGCCTTTCTGGAAGTCGTGTTCCTAGGTTGTAAATTACATTGGAATGTGCGTGGCGAAACCCCCACAAGTTTATATTTCTTCTTGGTTTTTAAAAGTGTTTTAATTGGGGTAAAGCTTAGAATATTGTTTGTCCTAGGTGTACACAATCTGGTTCATTTGTACATTATATATGTCTATTCAAGTACAGATCCTCTTCCCATGTAAAATGTTACAGAGGGTTCCGCAGACTTCCCTTGCTATATGGTTGGTCTTTTTGAGATATGTATATCATATGTGTTTGTATACATATAGTAACACTAATCTTAATTTATCCATTCCCCCCACCGGTCGTTTTAGATGAGCATAGTTTGTTTTCTAAATCTGTGAGTGTCTTTCTCTGTGGAAATATGTTCATTTGTGTCAGTTATTAGATAACGCCTATAAGTGCTATCATAGAACACAGGTCTTTTGCTTTCCAACTTACCTCATCTTTCGTGATTATCTCCAGACTCATTTGTGGTGCCTCAAAGAGCAATGGTTCATTGTCTTCCATGGCTCATATTCCATTGTGTACATGGACCACTTCTTCTTTATCCATTTACCTGTTGTTGGACATTTTGATTGCTTCACTGTCTTGGCTATTGTGAATAAGGCTGCACTGCAGCTTTTGCGGCCTGTGTCTTCTCGATTCTTGTCTTCTCAGGTGAGAGGTCCAATGGTGCGCCTGCTGGATTGAATAGTACCTCCATTTTTACTTTTAAACGCAGCTCCTTTCTGTTCTCATTATTGGCTGTTACCCCTTTACGTCTCACCAGCAGGCAGAGGGTACACAGTTCTCTAAAACCCCTTCAGCATTTATTGTTTGTAGACTTTTTGCTGATGGTCAGTCGACTGGTGTAAGTTGAAACTTTTTGTAGATTAGATTGCATGCGTCTAACACTCCCTGAGGTTGAGCTTTTATCCATTTTCCTTTTTTTTAAAAAGAGTGTGAGTAAAACTTAACTCTTCCTAATCTCTTCTTGAAACATTTGCCTGTTTTGAATTTTTTGCCCATTCCCTACTTCAGCACAAATATTTAGGGCAAGTGTCCTTTACAGCCCTGAGTCCTTGTGAATGTTAAGTGACCATTGGCTGTGACTTTAAAGCTGCTCTTGCAGGATACGGCCACAAGGTGGCAGCATTTCTCCTTTACCAAATTTGGTTACTAGGGAAACAGAGCCTTAATGGAAGTGGTGTTCTAGGTTGTATATTAGAATGGAATGTGCCAGGAAAAAGCCCTTTAACTTTATGTCTCATTACTTCTTGTTCATATTTGTAATTTACTTTTTATTTTTTATCCCAGCAAATTTGATTACAATGGTTTGTTTGTTCTAGGTGTGCAAGATGTGGTTCTTTCACACATATACGTGTATCTATTCTTCCTCGCATCCTTTGCCAATGTAGGTTATGACACAATGTTGAGCAGTCTTCTCCTGGTCTTCCGTACGTCTTTGGTGGTTATATATTTCACATGGTTTGTATATCTCTGTTAACCCCAATATGGTAATGTATCCAATCCTCATCCCTTTCTATTTGGTGAACCATAAGTTTTTTAATGAATCTGTGATTGCCTTTCTCTGTGGAAATATCTTCATTGGTATCAATTTTTAAGTAACTCCTGAAAGTGATATGATAGGATATGTGCCTTTTGCTTTCTCACTTACTACACTTGGCGTGATTACGTCTAGACTCATCTATGGTGCTGCAAATGGCATTGTTTCATTTTTTTCACTAGCGAATATTCCATCTGTAAATGGAGGAGTTCTTCTTTGCCCACCCATCTGTTGGTGGTCTTTTTGGTTACTTCCATATCTTGGCTATTGTAATACTGGGCAATGCAGATTTGCCTGCCTGTGTCTTTCCAATTCTCTCTTCTTAGATTATAGGTGGAGGAGTGGGCCTGCTGGATCATATGGTAGCTCAATGTTGACCTTTTTAAGGCACCTCCATTCTGTTCTCATTCGTGGCCCTTTCCAACTTACGTCCCCCTTGAAGTTGAGGGTATGCATTTCTCCACAACACCTTCAGCATTTATTGTTTGTAGTTTTCTTGCTCATGGTTATTCTGACAAGTGTGAGCTGATACCTCTTTGTGGTTGAATTCGCATGTGCCTCATAATCCGTTGAAATTGAGCTTTAAGGCATGTCCTTTTTATTTTTCAAGCAGTGATTACCCCTTAGTTCTTCAAAGTGTTCTCTTAAAGTACGTGTCACCTTTTGAAATGTTTTGGCCGTTACCTCCCTGAAGACATTTTGAGGGCAGGTTTCATTTACAGTTCTGCAGTACTTGTTCCTATGAAATGACCATTAGCACAGGCTTTAAAACTGCTTTTGCAGGTAACTGCCAGAGGGCGGCAGCCTTTCTATGTTCCCCACCCTGGTAACTAGGGAAAAGCCCTTGCGGCCTGTGGTGTTTCTCGGTTATAAATTAGAGTGGAGTGTGCCCGGACAAACCCACACAAGCTGATGTCTCCTTACTTTCGTTGGATTTTTAAATTTAATTTTTATTTTTTATTGGAGTAATTTTCCACTGTGTACGTGGACCACTTCTTCTTTGTGCATTCCTCGGTTGATGGACATTTTCATTGCTTCCAAGTGTTGGCTATGGTAAATATTGTTGGAGTGCAGGATTGCCAGCCTGTGACTTTTGGATTCTCATTTTCTCAGGTGATAGGCCCAGCAGTGGGTGTGATTGATTGACTGGTAGCACCGTGTTTCCCTTTTCAAAGCACCTTCTTTGTGTTTTCATTAGTGGCTCTTACCACGTCCCCCTTAGAATCGAGGGTACGCATTTCTCCACAATCGCTTCAGCATTTATTGTTTACAGCATTGATGCTAATGGCCCTTCTGGCTGCTGTGAGCTGATAGGTTTTTGTAATTTGGGTTTGCATGTCTTTGAACATTCGTAAAACTCATCATTTTTCTCCGCCGTTTTCTTTTCCGTTAAAAAAAGGAAACAATTGGCAGTACAATATAACTCTTGAAATTGTCTTCTTTGAAGGTTGCCCTCTTTTGAATTATTTGGTCGATTTTCCACCCCAGCGTTTTTTTAGAGAGCAGGTGTCATTTCCCGAACTGCAAGTTTGGTGAATATTTAGTGACCTTTAGCAATGGGTTTAAAGCTGCTGTTGTGGGAAGCGGCCTCTAGGAGGCAGCATTTCCCCATTCCCAAATCTGGGGAGTAGGGCAGCAGAGCCTTTCTGGAAGTCGTGTTCCTAGGTTGTAAATTACATTGGAATGTGCGTGGCGAAACCCCCACAAGTTTATGTGTCATTATTTCTTCTTGGTTTTTAAAAGTGTTTTAATTGGGGTAAAGCTTAGAATATTGTTTGTCCTAGGTGTACACAATCTGGTTCATTTGTACATTATATATGTCTATTCAAGTACAGATCCTCTTCCCATGTAAAATGTTACAGAGGGTTCCGCAGACTTCCCTTGCTATATGGTTGGTCTTTTTGAGATATGTATATCATATGTGTTTGTATACATATAGTAACACTAATCTTAATTTATCCATTCCCCCCACCGGTCGTTTTAGATGAGCATAGTTTGTTTTCTAAATCTGTGAGTGTCTTTCTCTGTGGAAATATGTTCATTTGTGTCAGTTATTAGATAACGCCTATAAGTGCTATCATAGAACACAGGTCTTTTGCTTTCCAACTTACCTCATCTTTCGTGATTATCTCCAGACTCATTTGTGGTGCCTCAAAGAGCAATGGTTCATTGTCTTCCATGGCTCATATTCCATTGTGTACATGGACCACTTCTTCTTTATCCATTTACCTGTTGTTGGACATTTTGATTGCTTCACTGTCTTGGCTATTGTGAATAAGGCTGCACTGCAGCTTTTGCGGCCTGTGTCTTCTCGATTCTTGTCTTCTCAGGTGAGAGGTCCAATGGTGCGCCTGCTGGATTGAATAGTACCTCCATTTTTACTTTTAAACGCAGCTCCTTTCTGTTCTCATTATTGGCTGTTACCCCTTTACGTCTCACCAGCAGGCAGAGGGTACACAGTTCTCTAAAACCCCTTCAGCATTTATTGTTTGTAGACTTTTTGCTGATGGTCAGTCGACTGGTGTAAGTTGAAACTTTTTGTAGATTAGATTGCATGCGTCTAACACTCCCTGAGGTTGAGCTTTTATCCATTTTCCTTTTTTTTAAAAAGAGTGTGAGTAAAACTTAACTCTTCCTAATCTCTTCTTGAAACATTTGCCTGTTTTGAATTTTTTGCCCATTCCCTACTTCAGCACAAATATTTAGGGCAAGTGTCCTTTACAGCCCTGAGTCCTTGTGAATGTTAAGTGACCATTGGCTGTGACTTTAAAGCTGCTCTTGCAGGATACGGCCACAAGGTGGCAGCATTTCTCCTTTACCAAATTTGGTTACTAGGGAAACAGAGCCTTAATGGAAGTGGTGTTCTAGGTTGTATATTAGAATGGAATGTGCCAGGAAAAAGCCCTTTAACTTTATGTCTCATTACTTCTTGTTCATATTTGTAATTTACTTTTTATTTTTTATCCCAGCAAATTTGATTACAATGGTTTGTTTGTTCTAGGTGTGCAAGATGTGGTTCTTTCACACATATACGTGTATCTATTCTTCCTCGCATCCTTTGCCAATGTAGGTTATGACACAATGTTGAGCAGTCTTCTCCTGGTCTTCCGTACGTCTTTGGTGGTTATATATTTCACATGGTTTGTATATCTCTGTTAACCCCAATATGGTAATGTATCCAATCCTCATCCCTTTCTATTTGGTGAACCATAAGTTTTTTAATGAATCTGTGATTGCCTTTCTCTGTGGAAATATCTTCATTGGTATCAATTTTTAAGTAACTCCTGAAAGTGATATGATAGGATATGTGCCTTTTGCTTTCTCACTTACTACACTTGGCGTGATTACGTCTAGACTCATCTATGGTGCTGCAAATGGCATTGTTTCATTTTTTTCACTAGCGAATATTCCATCTGTAAATGGAGGAGTTCTTCTTTGCCCACCCATCTGTTGGTGGTCTTTTTGGTTACTTCCATATCTTGGCTATTGTAATACTGGGCAATGCAGATTTGCCTGCCTGTGTCTTTCCAATTCTCTCTTCTTAGATTATAGGTGGAGGAGTGGGCCTGCTGGATCATATGGTAGCTCAATGTTGACCTTTTTAAGGCACCTCCATTCTGTTCTCATTCGTGGCCCTTTCCAACTTACGTCCCCCTTGAAGTTGAGGGTATGCATTTCTCCACAACACCTTCAGCATTTATTGTTTGTAGTTTTCTTGCTCATGGTTATTCTGACAAGTGTGAGCTGATACCTCTTTGTGGTTGAATTCGCATGTGCCTCATAATCCGTTGAAATTGAGCTTTAAGGCATGTCCTTTTTATTTTTCAAGCAGTGATTACCCCTTAGTTCTTCAAAGTGTTCTCTTAAAGTACGTGTCACCTTTTGAAATGTTTTGGCCGTTACCTCCCTGAAGACATTTTGAGGGCAGGTTTCATTTACAGTTCTGCAGTACTTGTTCCTATGAAATGACCATTAGCACAGGCTTTAAAACTGCTTTTGCAGGTAACTGCCAGAGGGCGGCAGCCTTTCTATGTTCCCCACCCTGGTAACTAGGGAAAAGCCCTTGCGGCCTGTGGTGTTTCTCGGTTATAAATTAGAGTGGAGTGTGCCCGGACAAACCCACACAAGCTGATGTCTCCTTACTTTCGTTGGATTTTTAAATTTAATTTTTATTTTTTATTGGAGTAATTTTCCACTGTGTACGTGGACCACTTCTTCTTTGTGCATTCCTCGGTTGATGGACATTTTCATTGCTTCCAAGTGTTGGCTATGGTAAATATTGTTGGAGTGCAGGATTGCCAGCCTGTGACTTTTGGATTCTCATTTTCTCAGGTGATAGGCCCAGCAGTGGGTGTGATTGATTGACTGGTAGCACCGTGTTTCCCTTTTCAAAGCACCTTCTTTGTGTTTTCATTAGTGGCTCTTACCACGTCCCCCTTAGAATCGAGGGTACGCATTTCTCCACAATCGCTTCAGCATTTATTGTTTACAGCATTGATGCTAATGGCCCTTCTGGCTGCTGTGAGCTGATAGGTTTTTGTAATTTGGGTTTGCATGTCTTTGAACATTCGTAAAACTCATCATTTTTCTCCGCCGTTTTCTTTTCCGTTAAAAAAAGGAAACAATTGGCAGTACAATATAACTCTTGAAATTGTCTTCTTTGAAGGTTGCCCTCTTTTGAATTATTTGGTCGATTTTCCACCCCAGCGTTTTTTTAGAGAGCAGGTGTCATTTCCCGAACTGCAAGTTTGGTGAATATTTAGTGACCTTTAGCAATGGGTTTAAAGCTGCTGTTGTGGGAAGCGGCCTCTAGGAGGCAGCATTTCCCCATTCCCAAATCTGGGGAGTAGGGCAGCAGAGCCTTTCTGGAAGTCGTGTTCCTAGGTTGTAAATTACATTGGAATGTGCGTGGCGAAACCCCCACAAGTTTATGTGTCATTATTTCTTCTTGGTTTTTAAAAGTGTTTTAATTGGGGTAAAGCTTAGAATATTGTTTGTCCTAGGTGTACACAATCTGGTTCATTTGTACATTATATATGTCTATTCAAGTACAGATCCTCTTCCCATGTAAAATGTTACAGAGGGTTCCGCAGACTTCCCTTGCTATATGGTTGGTCTTTTTGAGATATGTATATCATATGTGTTTGTATACATATAGTAACACTAATCTTAATTTATCCATTCCCCCCACCGGTCGTTTTAGATGAGCATAGTTTGTTTTCTAAATCTGTGAGTGTCTTTCTCTGTGGAAATATGTTCATTTGTGTCAGTTATTAGATAACGCCTATAAGTGCTATCATAGAACACAGGTCTTTTGCTTTCCAACTTACCTCATCTTTCGTGATTATCTCCAGACTCATTTGTGGTGCCTCAAAGAGCAATGGTTCATTGTCTTCCATGGCTCATATTCCATTGTGTACATGGACCACTTCTTCTTTATCCATTTACCTGTTGTTGGACATTTTGATTGCTTCACTGTCTTGGCTATTGTGAATAAGGCTGCACTGCAGCTTTTGCGGCCTGTGTCTTCTCGATTCTTGTCTTCTCAGGTGAGAGGTCCAATGGTGCGCCTGCTGGATTGAATAGTACCTCCATTTTTACTTTTAAACGCAGCTCCTTTCTGTTCTCATTATTGGCTGTTACCCCTTTACGTCTCACCAGCAGGCAGAGGGTACACAGTTCTCTAAAACCCCTTCAGCATTTATTGTTTGTAGACTTTTTGCTGATGGTCAGTCGACTGGTGTAAGTTGAAACTTTTTGTAGATTAGATTGCATGCGTCTAACACTCCCTGAGGTTGAGCTTTTATCCATTTTCCTTTTTTTTAAAAAGAGTGTGAGTAAAACTTAACTCTTCCTAATCTCTTCTTGAAACATTTGCCTGTTTTGAATTTTTTGCCCATTCCCTACTTCAGCACAAATATTTAGGGCAAGTGTCCTTTACAGCCCTGAGTCCTTGTGAATGTTAAGTGACCATTGGCTGTGACTTTAAAGCTGCTCTTGCAGGATACGGCCACAAGGTGGCAGCATTTCTCCTTTACCAAATTTGGTTACTAGGGAAACAGAGCCTTAATGGAAGTGGTGTTCTAGGTTGTATATTAGAATGGAATGTGCCAGGAAAAAGCCCTTTAACTTTATGTCTCATTACTTCTTGTTCATATTTGTAATTTACTTTTTATTTTTTATCCCAGCAAATTTGATTACAATGGTTTGTTTGTTCTAGGTGTGCAAGATGTGGTTCTTTCACACATATACGTGTATCTATTCTTCCTCGCATCCTTTGCCAATGTAGGTTATGACACAATGTTGAGCAGTCTTCTCCTGGTCTTCCGTACGTCTTTGGTGGTTATATATTTCACATGGTTTGTATATCTCTGTTAACCCCAATATGGTAATGTATCCAATCCTCATCCCTTTCTATTTGGTGAACCATAAGTTTTTTAATGAATCTGTGATTGCCTTTCTCTGTGGAAATATCTTCATTGGTATCAATTTTTAAGTAACTCCTGAAAGTGATATGATAGGATATGTGCCTTTTGCTTTCTCACTTACTACACTTGGCGTGATTACGTCTAGACTCATCTATGGTGCTGCAAATGGCATTGTTTCATTTTTTTCACTAGCGAATATTCCATCTGTAAATGGAGGAGTTCTTCTTTGCCCACCCATCTGTTGGTGGTCTTTTTGGTTACTTCCATATCTTGGCTATTGTAATACTGGGCAATGCAGATTTGCCTGCCTGTGTCTTTCCAATTCTCTCTTCTTAGATTATAGGTGGAGGAGTGGGCCTGCTGGATCATATGGTAGCTCAATGTTGACCTTTTTAAGGCACCTCCATTCTGTTCTCATTCGTGGCCCTTTCCAACTTACGTCCCCCTTGAAGTTGAGGGTATGCATTTCTCCACAACACCTTCAGCATTTATTGTTTGTAGTTTTCTTGCTCATGGTTATTCTGACAAGTGTGAGCTGATACCTCTTTGTGGTTGAATTCGCATGTGCCTCATAATCCGTTGAAATTGAGCTTTAAGGCATGTCCTTTTTATTTTTCAAGCAGTGATTACCCCTTAGTTCTTCAAAGTGTTCTCTTAAAGTACGTGTCACCTTTTGAAATGTTTTGGCCGTTACCTCCCTGAAGACATTTTGAGGGCAGGTTTCATTTACAGTTCTGCAGTACTTGTTCCTATGAAATGACCATTAGCACAGGCTTTAAAACTGCTTTTGCAGGTAACTGCCAGAGGGCGGCAGCCTTTCTATGTTCCCCACCCTGGTAACTAGGGAAAAGCCCTTGCGGCCTGTGGTGTTTCTCGGTTATAAATTAGAGTGGAGTGTGCCCGGACAAACCCACACAAGCTGATGTCTCCTTACTTTCGTTGGATTTTTAAATTTAATTTTTATTTTTTATTGGAGTAATTTTCCACTGTGTACGTGGACCACTTCTTCTTTGTGCATTCCTCGGTTGATGGACATTTTCATTGCTTCCAAGTGTTGGCTATGGTAAATATTGTTGGAGTGCAGGATTGCCAGCCTGTGACTTTTGGATTCTCATTTTCTCAGGTGATAGGCCCAGCAGTGGGTGTGATTGATTGACTGGTAGCACCGTGTTTCCCTTTTCAAAGCACCTTCTTTGTGTTTTCATTAGTGGCTCTTACCACGTCCCCCTTAGAATCGAGGGTACGCATTTCTCCACAATCGCTTCAGCATTTATTGTTTACAGCATTGATGCTAATGGCCCTTCTGGCTGCTGTGAGCTGATAGGTTTTTGTAATTTGGGTTTGCATGTCTTTGAACATTCGTAAAACTCATCATTTTTCTCCGCCGTTTTCTTTTCCGTTAAAAAAAGGAAACAATTGGCAGTACAATATAACTCTTGAAATTGTCTTCTTTGAAGGTTGCCCTCTTTTGAATTATTTGGTCGATTTTCCACCCCAGCGTTTTTTTAGAGAGCAGGTGTCATTTCCCGAACTGCAAGTTTGGTGAATATTTAGTGACCTTTAGCAATGGGTTTAAAGCTGCTGTTGTGGGAAGCGGCCTCTAGGAGGCAGCATTTCCCCATTCCCAAATCTGGGGAGTAGGGCAGCAGAGCCTTTCTGGAAGTCGTGTTCCTAGGTTGTAAATTACATTGGAATGTGCGTGGCGAAACCCCCACAAGTTTATGTGTCATTATTTCTTCTTGGTTTTTAAAAGTGTTTTAATTGGGGTAAAGCTTAGAATATTGTTTGTCCTAGGTGTACACAATCTGGTTCATTTGTACATTATATATGTCTATTCAAGTACAGATCCTCTTCCCATGTAAAATGTTACAGAGGGTTCCGCAGACTTCCCTTGCTATATGGTTGGTCTTTTTGAGATATGTATATCATATGTGTTTGTATACATATAGTAACACTAATCTTAATTTATCCATTCCCCCCACCGGTCGTTTTAGATGAGCATAGTTTGTTTTCTAAATCTGTGAGTGTCTTTCTCTGTGGAAATATGTTCATTTGTGTCAGTTATTAGATAACGCCTATAAGTGCTATCATAGAACACAGGTCTTTTGCTTTCCAACTTACCTCATCTTTCGTGATTATCTCCAGACTCATTTGTGGTGCCTCAAAGAGCAATGGTTCATTGTCTTCCATGGCTCATATTCCATTGTGTACATGGACCACTTCTTCTTTATCCATTTACCTGTTGTTGGACATTTTGATTGCTTCACTGTCTTGGCTATTGTGAATAAGGCTGCACTGCAGCTTTTGCGGCCTGTGTCTTCTCGATTCTTGTCTTCTCAGGTGAGAGGTCCAATGGTGCGCCCTGCTGGATTGAATAGTACCTCCATTTTTACTTTTAAACGCAGCTCCTTTCTGTTCTCATTATTGGCTGTTACCCCTTTACGTCTCACCAGCAGGCAGAGGGTACACAGTTCTCTAAAACCCCTTCAGCATTTATTGTTTGTAGACTTTTTGCTGATGGTCAGTCGACTGGTGTAAGTTGAAACTTTTTGTAGATTAGATTGCATGCGTCTAACACTCCCTGAGGTTGAGCTTTTATCCATTTTCCTTTTTTTTAAAAAGAGTGTGAGTAAAACTTAACTCTTCCTAATCTCTTCTTGAAACATTTGCCTGTTTTGAATTTTTTGCCCATTCCCTACTTCAGCACAAATATTTAGGGCAAGTGTCCTTTACAGCCCTGAGTCCTTGTGAATGTTAAGTGACCATTGGCTGTGACTTTAAAGCTGCTCTTGCAGGATACGGCCACAAGGTGGCAGCATTTCTCCTTTACCAAATTTGGTTACTAGGGAAACAGAGCCTTAATGGAAGTGGTGTTCTAGGTTGTATATTAGAATGGAATGTGCCAGGAAAAAGCCCTTTAACTTTATGTCTCATTACTTCTTGTTCATATTTGTAATTTACTTTTTATTTTTATCCCAGCAAATTTGATTACAATGGTTTGTTTGTTCTAGGTGTGCAAGATGTGGTTCTTTCACACATATACGTGTATCTATTCTTCCTCGCATCCTTTGCCAATGTAGGTTATGACACAATGTTGAGCAGTCTTCTCCTGGTCTTCCGTACGTCTTTGGTGGTTATATATTTCACATGGTTTGTATATCTCTGTTAACCCCAATATGGTAATGTATCCAATCCTCATCCCTTTCTATTTGGTGAACCATAAGTTTTTTAATGAATCTGTGATTGCCTTTCTCTGTGGAAATATCTTCATTGGTATCAATTTTTAAGTAACTCCTGAAAGTGATATGATAGGATATGTGCCTTTTGCTTTCTCACTTACTACACTTGGCGTGATTACGTCTAGACTCATCTATGGTGCTGCAAATGGCATTGTTTCATTTTTTTCACTAGCGAATATTCCATCTGTAAATGGAGGAGTTCTTCTTTGCCCACCCATCTGTTGGTGGTCTTTTTGGTTACTTCCATATCTTGGCTATTGTAATACTGGGCAATGCAGATTTGCCTGCCTGTGTCTTTCCAATTCTCTCTTCTTAGATTATAGGTGGAGGAGTGGGCCTGCTGGATCATATGGTAGCTCAATGTTGACCTTTTTAAGGCACCTCCATTCTGTTCTCATTCGTGGCCCTTTCCAACTTACGTCCCCCTTGAAGTTGAGGGTATGCATTTCTCCACAACACCTTCAGCATTTATTGTTTGTAGTTTTCTTGCTCATGGTTATTCTGACAAGTGTGAGCTGATACCTCTTTGTGGTTGAATTCGCATGTGCCTCATAATCCGTTGAAATTGAGCTTTAAGGCATGTCCTTTTTATTTTTCAAGCAGTGATTACCCCTTAGTTCTTCAAAGTGTTCTCTTAAAGTACGTGTCACCTTTTGAAATGTTTTGGCCGTTACCTCCCTGAAGACATTTTGAGGGCAGGTTTCATTTACAGTTCTGCAGTACTTGTTCCTATGAAATGACCATTAGCACAGGCTTTAAAACTGCTTTTGCAGGTAACTGCCAGAGGGCGGCAGCCTTTCTATGTTCCCCACCCTGGTAACTAGGGAAAAGCCCTTGCGGCCTGTGGTGTTTCTCGGTTATAAATTAGAGTGGAGTGTGCCCGGACAAACCCACACAAGCTGATGTCTCCTTACTTTCGTTGGATTTTTAAATTTAATTTTTATTTTTTATTGGAGTAATTTTCCACTGTGTACGTGGACCACTTCTTCTTTGTGCATTCCTCGGTTGATGGACATTTTCATTGCTTCCAAGTGTTGGCTATGGTAAATATTGTTGGAGTGCAGGATTGCCAGCCTGTGACTTTTGGATTCTCATTTTCTCAGGTGATAGGCCCAGCAGTGGGTGTGATTGATTGACTGGTAGCACCGTGTTTCCCTTTTCAAAGCACCTTCTTTGTGTTTTCATTAGTGGCTCTTACCACGTCCCCCTTAGAATCGAGGGTACGCATTTCTCCACAATCGCTTCAGCATTTATTGTTTACAGCATTGATGCTAATGGCCCTTCTGGCTGCTGTGAGCTGATAGGTTTTTGTAATTTGGGTTTGCATGTCTTTGAACATTCGTAAAACTCATCATTTTTCTCCGCCGTTTTCTTTTCCGTTAAAAAAAGGAAACAATTGGCAGTACAATATAACTCTTGAAATTGTCTTCTTTGAAGGTTGCCCTCTTTTGAATTATTTGGTCGATTTTCCACCCCAGCGTTTTTTTAGAGAGCAGGTGTCATTTCCCGAACTGCAAGTTTGGTGAATATTTAGTGACCTTTAGCAATGGGTTTAAAGCTGCTGTTGTGGGAAGCGGCCTCTAGGAGGCAGCATTTCCCCATTCCCAAATCTGGGGAGTAGGGCAGCAGAGCCTTTCTGGAAGTCGTGTTCCTAGGTTGTAAATTACATTGGAATGTGCGTGGCGAAACCCCCACAAGTTTATGTGTCATTATTTCTTCTTGGTTTTTAAAAGTGTTTTAATTGGGGTAAAGCTTAGAATATTGTTTGTCCTAGGTGTACACAATCTGGTTCATTTGTACATTATATATGTCTATTCAAGTACAGATCCTCTTCCCATGTAAAATGTTACAGAGGGTTCCGCAGACTTCCCTTGCTATATGGTTGGTCTTTTTGAGATATGTATATCATATGTGTTTGTATACATATAGTAACACTAATCTTAATTTATCCATTCCCCCCACCGGTCGTTTTAGATGAGCATAGTTTGTTTTCTAAATCTGTGAGTGTCTTTCTCTGTGGAAATATGTTCATTTGTGTCAGTTATTAGATAACGCCTATAAGTGCTATCATAGAACACAGGTCTTTTGCTTTCCAACTTACCTCATCTTTCGTGATTATCTCCAGACTCATTTGTGGTGCCTCAAAGAGCAATGGTTCATTGTCTTCCATGGCTCATATTCCATTGTGTACATGGACCACTTCTTCTTTATCCATTTACCTGTTGTTGGACATTTTGATTGCTTCACTGTCTTGGCTATTGTGAATAAGGCTGCACTGCAGCTTTTGCGGCCTGTGTCTTCTCGATTCTTGTCTTCTCAGGTGAGAGGTCCAATGGTGCGCCTGCTGGATTGAATAGTACCTCCATTTTTACTTTTAAACGCAGCTCCTTTCTGTTCTCATTATTGGCTGTTACCCCTTTACGTCTCACCAGCAGGCAGAGGGTACACAGTTCTCTAAAACCCCTTCAGCATTTATTGTTTGTAGACTTTTTGCTGATGGTCAGTCGACTGGTGTAAGTTGAAACTTTTTGTAGATTAGATTGCATGCGTCTAACACTCCCTGAGGTTGAGCTTTTATCCATTTTCCTTTTTTTTAAAAAGAGTGTGAGTAAAACTTAACTCTTCCTAATCTCTTCTTGAAACATTTGCCTGTTTTGAATTTTTTGCCCATTCCCTACTTCAGCACAAATATTTAGGGCAAGTGTCCTTTACAGCCCTGAGTCCTTGTGAATGTTAAGTGACCATTGGCTGTGACTTTAAAGCTGCTCTTGCAGGATACGGCCACAAGGTGGCAGCATTTCTCCTTTACCAAATTTGGTTACTAGGGAAACAGAGCCTTAATGGAAGTGGTGTTCTAGGTTGTATATTAGAATGGAATGTGCCAGGAAAAAGCCCTTTAACTTTATGTCTCATTACTTCTTGTTCATATTTGTAATTTACTTTTTATTTTTTATCCCAGCAAATTTGATTACAATGGTTTGTTTGTTCTAGGTGTGCAAGATGTGGTTCTTTCACACATATACGTGTATCTATTCTTCCTCGCATCCTTTGCCAATGTAGGTTATGACACAATGTTGAGCAGTCTTCTCCTGGTCTTCCGTACGTCTTTGGTGGTTATATATTTCACATGGTTTGTATATCTCTGTTAACCCCAATATGGTAATGTATCCAATCCTCATCCCTTTCTATTTGGTGAACCATAAGTTTTTTAATGAATCTGTGATTGCCTTTCTCTGTGGAAATATCTTCATTGGTATCAATTTTTAAGTAACTCCTGAAAGTGATATGATAGGATATGTGCCTTTTGCTTTCTCACTTACTACACTTGGCGTGATTACGTCTAGACTCATCTATGGTGCTGCAAATGGCATTGTTTCATTTTTTTCACTAGCGAATATTCCATCTGTAAATGGAGGAGTTCTTCTTTGCCCACCCATCTGTTGGTGGTCTTTTTGGTTACTTCCATATCTTGGCTATTGTAATACTGGGCAATGCAGATTTGCCTGCCTGTGTCTTTCCAATTCTCTCTTCTTAGATTATAGGTGGAGGAGTGGGCCTGCTGGATCATATGGTAGCTCAATGTTGACCTTTTTAAGGCACCTCCATTCTGTTCTCATTCGTGGCCCTTTCCAACTTACGTCCCCCTTGAAGTTGAGGGTATGCATTTCTCCACAACACCTTCAGCATTTATTGTTTGTAGTTTTCTTGCTCATGGTTATTCTGACAAGTGTGAGCTGATACCTCTTTGTGGTTGAATTCGCATGTGCCTCATAATCCGTTGAAATTGAGCTTTAAAGGCATGTCCTTTTTATTTTTCAAGCAGTGATTACCCCTTAGTTCTTCAAAGTGTTCTCTTAAAGTACGTGTCACCTTTTGAAATGTTTTGGCCGTTACCTCCCTGAAGACATTTTGAGGGCAGGTTTCATTTACAGTTCTGCAGTACTTGTTCCTATGAAATGACCATTAGCACAGGCTTTAAAACTGCTTTTGCAGGTAACTGCCAGAGGGCGGCAGCCTTTCTATGTTCCCCACCCTGGTAACTAGGGAAAAGCCCTTGCGGCCTGTGGTGTTTCTCGGTTATAAATTAGAGTGGAGTGTGCCCGGACAAACCCACACAAGCTGATGTCTCCTTACTTTCGTTGGATTTTTAAATTTAATTTTTATTTTTTATTGGAGTAATTTTCCACTGTGTACGTGGACCACTTCTTCTTTGTGCATTCCTCGGTTGATGGACATTTTCATTGCTTCCAAGTGTTGGCTATGGTAAATATTGTTGGAGTGCAGGATTGCCAGCCTGTGACTTTTGGATTCTCATTTTCTCAGGTGATAGGCCCAGCAGTGGGTGTGATTGATTGACTGGTAGCACCGTGTTTCCCTTTTCAAAGCACCTTCTTTGTGTTTTCATTAGTGGCTCTTACCACGTCCCCCTTAGAATCGAGGGTACGCATTTCTCCACAATCGCTTCAGCATTTATTGTTTACAGCATTGATGCTAATGGCCCTTCTGGCTGCTGTGAGCTGATAGGTTTTTGTAATTTGGGTTTGCATGTCTTTGAACATTCGTAAAACTCATCATTTTTCTCCGCCGTTTTCTTTTCCGTTAAAAAAAGGAAACAATTGGCAGTACAATATAACTCTTGAAATTGTCTTCTTTGAAGGTTGCCCTCTTTTGAATTATTTGGTCGATTTTCCACCCCAGCGTTTTTTTAGAGAGCAGGTGTCATTTCCCGAACTGCAAGTTTGGTGAATATTTAGTGACCTTTAGCAATGGGTTTAAAGCTGCTGTTGTGGGAAGCGGCCTCTAGGAGGCAGCATTTCCCCATTCCCAAATCTGGGGAGTAGGGCAGCAGAGCCTTTCTGGAAGTCGTGTTCCTAGGTTGTAAATTACATTGGAATGTGCGTGGCGAAACCCCCACAAGTTTATGTGTCATTATTTCTTCTTGGTTTTTAAAAGTGTTTTAATTGGGGTAAAGCTTAGAATATTGTTTGTCCTAGGTGTACACAATCTGGTTCATTTGTACATTATATATGTCTATTCAAGTACAGATCCTCTTCCCATGTAAAATGTTACAGAGGGTTCCGCAGACTTCCCTTGCTATATGGTTGGTCTTTTTGAGATATGTATATCATATGTGTTTGTATACATATAGTAACACTAATCTTAATTTATCCATTCCCCCCACCGGTCGTTTTAGATGAGCATAGTTTGTTTTCTAAATCTGTGAGTGTCTTTCTCTGTGGAAATATGTTCATTTGTGTCAGTTATTAGATAACGCCTATAAGTGCTATCATAGAACACAGGTCTTTTGCTTTCCAACTTACCTCATCTTTCGTGATTATCTCCAGACTCATTTGTGGTGCCTCAAAGAGCAATGGTTCATTGTCTTCCATGGCTCATATTCCATTGTGTACATGGACCACTTCTTCTTTATCCATTTACCTGTTGTTGGACATTTTGATTGCTTCACTGTCTTGGCTATTGTGAATAAGGCTGCACTGCAGCTTTTGCGGCCTGTGTCTTCTCGATTCTTGTCTTCTCAGGTGAGAGGTCCAATGGTGCGCCTGCTGGATTGAATAGTACCTCCATTTTTACTTTTAAACGCAGCTCCTTTCTGTTCTCATTATTGGCTGTTACCCCTTTACGTCTCACCAGCAGGCAGAGGGTACACAGTTCTCTAAAACCCCTTCAGCATTTATTGTTTGTAGACTTTTTGCTGATGGTCAGTCGACTGGTGTAAGTTGAAACTTTTTGTAGATTAGATTGCATGCGTCTAACACTCCCTGAGGTTGAGCTTTTATCCATTTTCCTTTTTTTTAAAAAGAGTGTGAGTAAAACTTAACTCTTCCTAATCTCTTCTTGAAACATTTGCCTGTTTTGAATTTTTTGCCCATTCCCTACTTCAGCACAAATATTTAGGGCAAGTGTCCTTTACAGCCCTGAGTCCTTGTGAATGTTAAGTGACCATTGGCTGTGACTTTAAAGCTGCTCTTGCAGGATACGGCCACAAGGTGGCAGCATTTCTCCTTTACCAAATTTGGTTACTAGGGAAACAGAGCCTTAATGGAAGTGGTGTTCTAGGTTGTATATTAGAATGGAATGTGCCAGGAAAAAGCCCTTTAACTTTATGTCTCATTACTTCTTGTTCATATTTGTAATTTACTTTTTATTTTTTATCCCAGCAAATTTGATTACAATGGTTTGTTTGTTCTAGGTGTGCAAGATGTGGTTCTTTCACACATATACGTGTATCTATTCTTCCTCGCATCCTTTGCCAATGTAGGTTATGACACAATGTTGAGCAGTCTTCTCCTGGTCTTCCGTACGTCTTTGGTGGTTATATATTTCACATGGTTTGTATATCTCTGTTAACCCCAATATGGTAATGTATCCAATCCTCATCCCTTTCTATTTGGTGAACCATAAGTTTTTTAATGAATCTGTGATTGCCTTTCTCTGTGGAAATATCTTCATTGGTATCAATTTTTAAGTAACTCCTGAAAGTGATATGATAGGATATGTGCCTTTTGCTTTCTCACTTACTACACTTGGCGTGATTACGTCTAGACTCATCTATGGTGCTGCAAATGGCATTGTTTCATTTTTTTCACTAGCGAATATTCCATCTGTAAATGGAGGAGTTCTTCTTTGCCCACCCATCTGTTGGTGGTCTTTTTGGTTACTTCCATATCTTGGCTATTGTAATACTGGGCAATGCAGATTTGCCTGCCTGTGTCTTTCCAATTCTCTCTTCTTAGATTATAGGTGGAGGAGTGGGCCTGCTGGATCATATGGTAGCTCAATGTTGACCTTTTTAAGGCACCTCCATTCTGTTCTCATTCGTGGCCCTTTCCAACTTACGTCCCCCCTTGAAGTTGAGGGTATGCATTTCTCCACAACACCTTCAGCATTTATTGTTTGTAGTTTTCTTGCTCATGGTTATTCTGACAAGTGTGAGCTGATACCTCTTTGTGGTTGAATTCGCATGTGCCTCATAATCCGTTGAAATTGAGCTTTAAGGCATGTCCTTTTTATTTTTCAAGCAGTGATTACCCCTTAGTTCTTCAAAGTGTTCTCTTAAAGTACGTGTCACCTTTTGAAATGTTTTGGCCGTTACCTCCCTGAAGACATTTTGAGGGCAGGTTTCATTTACAGTTCTGCAGTACTTGTTCCTATGAAATGACCATTAGCACAGGCTTTAAAACTGCTTTTGCAGGTAACTGCCAGAGGGCGGCAGCCTTTCTATGTTCCCCACCCTGGTAACTAGGGAAAAGCCCTTGCGGCCTGTGGTGTTTCTCGGTTATAAATTAGAGTGGAGTGTGCCCGGACAAACCCACACAAGCTGATGTCTCCTTACTTTCGTTGGATTTTTAAATTTAATTTTTATTTTTTATTGGAGTAATTTTCCACTGTGTACGTGGACCACTTCTTCTTTGTGCATTCCTCGGTTGATGGACATTTTCATTGCTTCCAAGTGTTGGCTATGGTAAATATTGTTGGAGTGCAGGATTGCCAGCCTGTGACTTTTGGATTCTCATTTTCTCAGGTGATAGGCCCAGCAGTGGGTGTGATTGATTGACTGGTAGCACCGTGTTTCCCTTTTCAAAGCACCTTCTTTGTGTTTTCATTAGTGGCTCTTACCACGTCCCCCTTAGAATCGAGGGTACGCATTTCTCCACAATCGCTTCAGCATTTATTGTTTACAGCATTGATGCTAATGGCCCTTCTGGCTGCTGTGAGCTGATAGGTTTTTGTAATTTGGGTTTGCATGTCTTTGAACATTCGTAAAACTCATCATTTTTCTCCGCCGTTTTCTTTTCCGTTAAAAAAAGGAAACAATTGGCAGTACAATATAACTCTTGAAATTGTCTTCTTTGAAGGTTGCCCTCTTTTGAATTATTTGGTCGATTTTCCACCCCAGCGTTTTTTTAGAGAGCAGGTGTCATTTCCCGAACTGCAAGTTTGGTGAATATTTAGTGACCTTTAGCAATGGGTTTAAAGCTGCTGTTGTGGGAAGCGGCCTCTAGGAGGCAGCATTTCCCCATTCCCAAATCTGGGGAGTAGGGCAGCAGAGCCTTTCTGGAAGTCGTGTTCCTAGGTTGTAAATTACATTGGAATGTGCGTGGCGAAACCCCCACAAGTTTATGTGTCATTATTTCTTCTTGGTTTTTAAAAGTGTTTTAATTGGGGTAAAGCTTAGAATATTGTTTGTCCTAGGTGTACACAATCTGGTTCATTTGTACATTATATATGTCTATTCAAGTACAGATCCTCTTCCCATGTAAAATGTTACAGAGGGTTCCGCAGACTTCCCTTGCTATATGGTTGGTCTTTTTGAGATATGTATATCATATGTGTTTGTATACATATAGTAACACTAATCTTAATTTATCCATTCCCCCCACCGGTCGTTTTAGATGAGCATAGTTTGTTTTCTAAATCTGTGAGTGTCTTTCTCTGTGGAAATATGTTCATTTGTGTCAGTTATTAGATAACGCCTATAAGTGCTATCATAGAACACAGGTCTTTTGCTTTCCAACTTACCTCATCTTTCGTGATTATCTCCAGACTCATTTGTGGTGCCTCAAAGAGCAATGGTTCATTGTCTTCCATGGCTCATATTCCATTGTGTACATGGACCACTTCTTCTTTATCCATTTACCTGTTGTTGGACATTTTGATTGCTTCACTGTCTTGGCTATTGTGAATAAGGCTGCACTGCAGCTTTTGCGGCCTGTGTCTTCTCGATTCTTGTCTTCTCAGGTGAGAGGTCCAATGGTGCGCCTGCTGGATTGAATAGTACCTCCATTTTTACTTTTAAACGCAGCTCCTTTCTGTTCTCATTATTGGCTGTTACCCCTTTACGTCTCACCAGCAGGCAGAGGGTACACAGTTCTCTAAAACCCCTTCAGCATTTATTGTTTGTAGACTTTTTGCTGATGGTCAGTCGACTGGTGTAAGTTGAAACTTTTTGTAGATTAGATTGCATGCGTCTAACACTCCCTGAGGTTGAGCTTTTATCCATTTTCCTTTTTTTTAAAAAGAGTGTGAGTAAAACTTAACTCTTCCTAATCTCTTCTTGAAACATTTGCCTGTTTTGAATTTTTTGCCCATTCCCTACTTCAGCACAAATATTTAGGGCAAGTGTCCTTTACAGCCCTGAGTCCTTGTGAATGTTAAGTGACCATTGGCTGTGACTTTAAAGCTGCTCTTGCAGGATACGGCCACAAGGTGGCAGCATTTCTCCTTTACCAAATTTGGTTACTAGGGAAACAGAGCCTTAATGGAAGTGGTGTTCTAGGTTGTATATTAGAATGGAATGTGCCAGGAAAAAGCCCTTTAACTTTATGTCTCATTACTTCTTGTTCATATTTGTAATTTACTTTTTATTTTTTATCCCAGCAAATTTGATTACAATGGTTTGTTTGTTCTAGGTGTGCAAGATGTGGTTCTTTCACACATATACGTGTATCTATTCTTCCTCGCATCCTTTGCCAATGTAGGTTATGACACAATGTTGAGCAGTCTTCTCCTGGTCTTCCGTACGTCTTTGGTGGTTATATATTTCACATGGTTTGTATATCTCTGTTAACCCCAATATGGTAATGTATCCAATCCTCATCCCTTTCTATTTGGTGAACCATAAGTTTTTTAATGAATCTGTGATTGCCTTTCTCTGTGGAAATATCTTCATTGGTATCAATTTTTAAGTAACTCCTGAAAGTGATATGATAGGATATGTGCCTTTTGCTTTCTCACTTACTACACTTGGCGTGATTACGTCTAGACTCATCTATGGTGCTGCAAATGGCATTGTTTCATTTTTTTCACTAGCGAATATTCCATCTGTAAATGGAGGAGTTCTTCTTTGCCCACCCATCTGTTGGTGGTCTTTTTGGTTACTTCCATATCTTGGCTATTGTAATACTGGGCAATGCAGATTTGCCTGCCTGTGTCTTTCCAATTCTCTCTTCTTAGATTATAGGTGGAGGAGTGGGCCTGCTGGATCATATGGTAGCTCAATGTTGACCTTTTTAAGGCACCTCCATTCTGTTCTCATTCGTGGCCCTTTCCAACTTACGTCCCCCTTGAAGTTGAGGGTATGCATTTCTCCACAACACCTTCAGCATTTATTGTTTGTAGTTTTCTTGCTCATGGTTATTCTGACAAGTGTGAGCTGATACCTCTTTGTGGTTGAATTCGCATGTGCCTCATAATCCGTTGAAATTGAGCTTTAAGGCATGTCCTTTTTATTTTTCAAGCAGTGATTACCCCTTAGTTCTTCAAAGTGTTCTCTTTAAAGTACGTGTCACCTTTTGAAATGTTTTGGCCGTTACCTCCCTGAAGACATTTTGAGGGCAGGTTTCATTTACAGTTCTGCAGTACTTGTTCCTATGAAATGACCATTAGCACAGGCTTTAAAACTGCTTTTGCAGGTAACTGCCAGAGGGCGGCAGCCTTTCTATGTTCCCCACCCTGGTAACTAGGGAAAAGCCCTTGCGGCCTGTGGTGTTTCTCGGTTATAAATTAGAGTGGAGTGTGCCCGGACAAACCCACACAAGCTGATGTCTCCTTACTTTCGTTGGATTTTTAAATTTAATTTTTATTTTTTATTGGAGTAATTTTCCACTGTGTACGTGGACCACTTCTTCTTTGTGCATTCCTCGGTTGATGGACATTTTCATTGCTTCCAAGTGTTGGCTATGGTAAATATTGTTGGAGTGCAGGATTGCCAGCCTGTGACTTTTGGATTCTCATTTTCTCAGGTGATAGGCCCAGCAGTGGGTGTGATTGATTGACTGGTAGCACCGTGTTTCCCTTTTCAAAGCACCTTCTTTGTGTTTTCATTAGTGGCTCTTACCACGTCCCCCTTAGAATCGAGGGTACGCATTTCTCCACAATCGCTTC